>NC_072449.1:12499737-12799737 GCF_027596085.1 Anoplopoma fimbria
ACACTCATATTGAACTCACATGCTGTCCATTTCTTCTGATCCTCCTTGAGATGGTTCTACTCCTTCATTGGAGTCCAGCTGTGTTTAATTAAACTGATTGGACTTGATTAGGAAAGGCACACACCTGTCTATATAAGACCTTACAGCTCACAGTGCATGTCAGAACAAATGAGAATCATGAGGTCGAAGGAACTGCCCAAGGAGCTCAGAGACAGAATTGTGGCAAGGCACAGATCTGGCCAAGGTTACAAAAGAATTTCTGCAGCACTCAAGGTTCCTAAGAGCACAGTGGCCTCCATAATCCTTAAATGGAAGAAGTATGGGATGACCAGAACTCTTCCTAGACCTGGCCGTCCAGCCAAACTGAGCAATCGTGGGAGAAGAGCCTTGGTGAGAGAGGTAAAGAAGAACCCAAAGATCACTGTGGCTGAGCTCCAGAGATGCAGTAGGGAGATGGGAGAAAGTTCCACAAAGTCAACTATCACTGCAGCCCTCCACCAGTCGGGGCTTTATGGCAGAGTGGCCCGACGGAAGCCTCTCCTCAGTGCAAGACATATGAAAGCCCGCATAGAGTTTGCCAAAAAACACATGGAGGACTCCCAAACTATGAGAAATAAGATTCTCTGGTCTGATGAGACCAAGATTGAACTTTTTGGCGTTAATTCTAAGCGGTATGTGTGGAGAAAACCAGGCACTGCTCATCACCTGCCCAATACAATCCCAACAGTGAAACATGGTGGTGGCAGCATCATGCTATGGGGGTGTTTTTCAGCTGCAGGGACAGGACGACTGGTTGCAATTGAAGGAAAGATGAATGCGGCCAAGTACAGAGATATCCTGGAAGAAAACCTCCTCCAGAGTGCTCAGGACCTCAGACTGGGCCGAAGGTTCACCTTCCAACAAGACAATGACCCGAAGCACACAGCTAAAATAACAAAGGAGTGGCTTCGGAACAAGTCTGTGACCATTCTTGACTGGCCCAGCCAGAGCCCTGACCTAAACCCAATTGAGCATCTCTGGAGAGACCTGAAAATGGCTGTCCACCAACGTTCACCATCCAACCTGACAGAACTGGAGAGGATCTGCAAGGAAGACTGGCAGAGGATCCCCAAATCCAGGTGTGAGAAACTTGTTGCATCATTCCCAAGAAGACTCATGGCTGTACTAGCTCAAAAGGGTGCTTCTACTCAATACTGAGCAAAGGGTCTGAATACTTATGACCATGTGATATTTCAGTTTTTCTTTTTTAATAAATTTGCAAAAATTTCTACATTTCTGTTTTTTTCTGTCAAGATGGGTTGCTGAGTGTACATTAATGCGAAAAAAAAATTACTTTTTCGATTTTAGCAAATGGCTGCAATGAAACAAAGAGTGAAAAATTTAAAGGGGTCTGAATACTTTCCGTACCCACTGTATATACACACATATAAATATATATATATACACATACATACAATTAACAGGTGTGCCTTGTCAAGAGGTAATTTGTGGAATTTCTTGCCTTCTTAATGTGTTTGAGACCATCAGTTGTGTTGTGCAGAGGCAGGGTTGGTGCACAGTTCTATACAGTGAAGAGGCCTATTCGACTACAGTTCAAATCCATATTATGGCAAGAATCACTCAACTAAGTAAAGAGAAACGACAGTCCATCATTACTTTAAAACAGGAAGGTCAGTCAATCCGGAAAATTTAAAGAACTTTGAATGTATCCTCAAGTACAGTCACGAAAACCATCAAACACTATGATGAAACTGGCTCTCATGAGGACCGCCCCAGGACAGGAAGACCAAGAGTTACCTCTGCTGCCGAGGATAAGTTCATTAGAGTTGCCAGCCTCAGAAACCGCAAATTAACGACATTTCAGATTAGAGCCCACATAAATGCTTCGCAGAGTTCAAGTAGCAGACACATCTCAACATCAACTATTCAGAGGAGACTGCATGAATCAGGCCTTCATGGTCGAATTGCTGCAAAGAAGCCCCTACTGAGGAAGAACAACAAGAAGAAGAGACTTGCTTGGGCCAAGAAACACAAGGAATGGACATTAAACCAGTGGAAATCTGTACTCTGGTCTGATGAAATTTGAGATTTTTGGTTCCACCCGCCGTGTCTTTGTAAGACGCAGAAAAGGTGAGCGGATGGTTTCTATATGTGTGGTTCCCACCGTGAAGCATGGAGGAGGAGGTGTGATGGTGTGGGGGTGCTTTGCTGGTGACACTGTTGGTGATTTATTCAAAATTCAAGGCATACTTAACCAGCATGGCTACCACAGCATTCTGCAGCAACATGCCATCCCATCTGGTTTGCGCTTAGTAGGACCAGCATTTGTATTTCAACAGGACAATGACCCCAAACACACCTCCAGGCTATGTAAGGGCTATTTGACCAAGAAGGAGAGTGATGGAGTGCTGCGTCAGAGGACCTGGCCTCCACAATCACCCGACCTTAACCCAATTGAGATGGTCTGGGATGAGTTGGACCGCAGAGTGAAGGCAAAGCAGCCAACAAGTGCTCAGCACCTCCGGGACTGTTCGAAAACCATTCCAGGTGACTATGAAGCTGATTGAAAGAATGCCAAGAGTGTGCAAAGCTGTCATCAAAGCAAAAGGTGGCTACTTTGAAGAATCTAAAATATAAAACATATTCTGGTTTGTTGAGCATTTTTTTGTTTACCACATAATTCCATGTGTTCCTTCATAGTTTGGATGTCTTCAATATTAATCTACAATGTAGAAAAAAATAAAAATAAGGAAAAACCATTGAATGAGATGGTGTGTCCAAACTTTTGACTGGTACTGTATATACACATATATATACACATATACACACACACACACTGTACTGTATAAAGGATTATCATATTTTACCATCTGTATCCCCTGTTTCAACTTCTTTTCAGTGGGTAACTCGTACCTCATGAGCCAAGTGGTTGTTGTGGCTTTTAAGCATACATCTTCAACTGTTAACTCGTAGTTTTACAAGTGAGGAGAATTTCACAACAAAACAGTACAGCTAATTGCAGAGAAATGCGTCAAGTGTTATTGCTGCACTGTGACTGAAAAATGTAAAAGATGTGTAAAGACTGTACACAGGATCTTACAGTGTAGCATCTGATGATGCTTACTTCTTTTTTCCCCCCATTGTAGGGCTTTGCCGTTTTTTTTTCAGCCCACATACGTATTCTCACATGTCTGTGACTTCTCCTTGGTGATTCAGTGTTAAAGGGAGGGGAAGTCATAAATGGCTGCCAACATGTTTAATCTATTAGTGGGAGTGCAAGAGGGGCCCTGCCGGTTCCTGAAGGCTGCCCTAAAGGGGAAGTCCATCCTCTGATTCACTTTTGCAGTTAGATACAAAAAAGCTGCGAGGTTGAGTGCAACTCAGGTCAGGTCTCACTGAGATCAAACATCATTTTTTCTTGGGAGACTTTACTAAAACAGCCACTGCACTGATGATGACACAGACAGACAAGAAACCAAAAAATTATAAGAGGATACTAAATAACTAAATAAACTACAATCATCTACAATAGTGAACAGATCAGGCAGAGATTTGCAGGCAATTAAAGGAAGCAAAGTAGGAGAGTAATTGTTAGTAAGAATTAAAGCAATGAAAAGTGAGAAACAAGAGGTGGAATGTGAGAAAGACAACAACAGATGAGTCATTGGTATTACCACAGGTCAGCAAAGGTAAATCAAACATAACAGCCCTCTTCTCATTCAACAAAAAAATAAATAGAATAAAGAAATACTGAATTTCAATTTTCATAAACAGAGATAACTGCAGCCAACTGACTGAAAGTGATTTTGTAGAAATTTCTATCAACAGTGAAAAAGTAGGGTTGGGCAATGTCACAATATAGACCTTAAGATGAAAAATATGACAAAATGAAATTTTAGCATAGAACCTCTGTATCTCTCCTTTTGTATGTCTGGTTGACTTAGAGCAGTGTCGCGTTACATCTTGCACTGGGGCTGAAAAGTGTTTGTGTTAAATTAATTGAGGCTCTTCTCTCCTGTTATTGATATTGTATCCTACTTGCAGGATATTTTTTTTTCCATTGATCTGTTAGGGTAAGCAGTGGAGGCTGAGGCTGCTCTCCATGGAACAACGGTGAAACCAAACCACATAAACACTTAATAACTTTACTTCACAAAGCTCTGGTGTGAGAGGTCTGTGAAACCGATAAGGAAAAGAAAATAATAGCAGGATTCTACAAAGTATCCTCATTTCCGCTCTGAAATGAATTGATTGAAAATAATGCGAGACAGGTTAAAAGTTTCCTTCAATTAACTGTTCTAGTCAATGAATGATCACTCTGTCTGGCATAGGCAGGAAAAAAATCAGCTGGTATGAGCAATCTGTCATAACCCTGCCAGGAACTGAGCAGAAGTCAGTTTGTTGCTTCTGTCACCTGTTATGGAGTGAGAGTGGAGGGATGAAATGAACCAAATGTGGGGGCTGAGCCATATTCTATGGTGCATCCATTGTTCCACCACATCTTATAAATTACTATGTTCAGTAGAAACATAAGTCATCACAGGGGTCCTGCTTGTGCAGCCCTGGTCTCTGTCATTCCCATACTGACAAATTGTCCATCCTTTATCAAGTAGCCAATCAAATCTTTGACCTGGTACATTCCTGAATGTCAACCAAACTACATGATCAATCAGGTGGAATGCGGCCAGTACCCTGTCCACATCCTCTGCCCCTCAGGCTCTGTCATAAATCACATGCTATGAACAAACCCAATCAACCGCCAGCTGGACTGTATGACAGAGATAATACATGTCTCTCTCCAGGCCAGGCGTAGACCTCTGGTTCTACAAAGTGAAGCCACAGCGGAATGCCTTAGGGTCTTTGTTCACATAGCACCTTTTTCAGAGTGCCAGTACCTTTTCTCAATTGTTCTCAATGAGGAGCGAGCGTATGCGGCTGCTTAGAGAAAAGGCCCTGCACCAAGCATCTCTTTTCAGAGCGCTCTATTTTTTTTTGTGTGGACGCACTGAGCGCTTCGAGTTAGATTGAGTTGTGACAAGCTGATCCATACAAAATATGTAGCTGACATCCTCCAATTTGTCCTGATGATGAAAACTAAAATGTAAAAAAATGTTGATAGTAGCCTAAATAGATATATAAAAAACAAGGGGTGATGCTAGTCTATCATACAACGACGGATTGAGTGGTGATATGTTGTCAAGATACTGTTGTCATGGAAACATAGTAAAAAAGCACGCTTTTTCTTTGAACCGCAAAACAAAAGCTTTGTGGACAAAGGCCCTTAAACTTTAAGTTAATTGAAATGGTTTTTGGTCACCTAAAATTTCTTATACAGCATTTGGTTGTACTTAGTTCCATCCTCTTGTCTCACTTCTGGCTGCAGTAAAAAACAAGATGGCAAGAGACAAAATTCCAAAATCTATGTTTCAAAATGGAAGTCAACAAAACAATGAGTGACATCAAGTTGACTACATCCATTTATAATATTCAGTCTATCCTCCAGGCAAAAGAGAGTGGAGTGAAGTCATGATTCTGCCAGCAGGTGCAAACTAATCCAAAGGTGTGGTTGTCTTCTTCCTTATACAAGGCTACTGTTCATCTGCATCACAGCATTATCTGCAGGGATCACAGAGCAAATAAACTAGGGATCAGGGTAAACACAGTCGTCGTCCTCCTCCATTATTAAAAAACCTTGCGTTGACCTTGAGTTCCCAGGGGATTTTACTTGATTACCTCCCTGTCATACTGTTTACGACCTACATGGACCTGGTACTCATGTTCACAATGGATAATGTGCACTTACAGCTGAGACTAAAAAAATTAAAAAAATTAAAAAAATTAAAAAAATCAAGCCCCTTGGCAGGATGCATTTCCTTTAATGCTTTTACAGTCACTGATCCTGTAGTGATTGAAAAATATTTGTCTTATATGAGTTGTACTATATTCACTTACCATGAAATCCCAAGCAAAAGATGAGGAAGGGATAAAAACTCAATGGTTGATTAATATGGGGTTTGTTTTCTTTGCTAATTCTCCAACGGCCTTAGATTAACTTGTTCAGGACCAAAAAGGACATTAAATAATTGCCCTGCTCTGACTTGTGACCAGGAAACCCCTTTATATATAGCAGGCTGCAAATGATCCAAATAAAAATCCATGATTTCATTCATTGTTCAAAAGTGTGGGTAAACAACATGTCTTATACTGAACTCTGATGTCACATTACAGGCAGTTCCATTTGACAAGGTAGGAACATCAGTGGGTTTCTTAGCTTAGTTGAAAGGTCAGCATTTGCAAAATACATTCACTGCATTGTTTCAAGTTCAGCCTCAGACTAGAGCTTCTCAGTTGTGTGTGCCACCGTGGTAATGCACATCCATCCCATGGGCAACTCTCTCAAATCCCACGAGACAGACAGACAGACAGACAGAGGTTGAACTGTCCCTCCTCCCACTTGAAAACGACTCAATGTGCATAAAGGTCAGCCCATGTCGTACTAAAGTACACATGCAGTTCACACAGGAAGTGGTCACACTTTACAACACAGTAGCCCTGCCTGCATGCATTTATATATGTTCGTTTCAACTTACCCTGTTAAAGTAAATAAATTTGTTGATATATTTAGGTGATCTAAATGTATTCTGTTGACTTATGAATGGATGTTAAATACATATTCTAAATAATTCTTTTTGGAACTATTATAAATCTGATGATCAGCTGTGATAACAGGAAGGGGTGGGATTAAGTCTCTTTTTGTTATCCTTTGTGGAAAAGGGGAAATCAGTACAGTCTTTGACCTCACGTTAGACTTATGTTTTTGTTAAGTTTGTTGAATGTGTAAATAAATCGATCAAATGAAGGTAGTGGAATCAGCGTCTGCACAGTTTTTATTTGGACTGTTTAATGTGTGAGTCAAGAAACGGAGCCCCGTAAAGTGGCTCAGTATATAACAACAACAAGGAACAGGCCACCACAAAAGGGTTATAAAAAGTGTATGACACATCACTAATCAGTAGAGTAACTGGCTGAGAAACACAGATGAGTAAATCTGCCAATGACTTATTGGGCAGCCTTTAGTAGTATTAATACAAACTGAAAGGCAGTCGGACATAATCTGTGCTGCCATGGATTGTCGGTGTAGGAGTGTTGCTCTGGAGACTGTTTTTATTCAGATTTTTGGTTATTTTTAGCCAACAGTATTTACAATAAATCCTACAACATTTACTGCATAGGAGGCAGGAAATACAGCACTACAATATGTTTTGAAAAGTGTTGAAAATGTGAGACGTTTTTTCTCAACAATATCAAACTTCTTCTCCGTTGCAATTAGGGCTGCACCGAACAATTCATTTTTTTTAATTGAACAATCAAATAATTTTTTTAGTTGATTATTTTAACAACTAATGTATCCATTATATAAAGATCTTTTTTTAAATGTAATATTATATATTTAATACAATAAGTTCATATCAGTAAATATCAAAAAACTATCTCACTAATATTTCAATATTTTATTCAATCCTCTTTTCTTGAAAGGAAACTAATGTAACAAGATAATAGACCCTATATGGCAGATGCCAGGTTGGAATAATATTGGACCTCAATTATAAAAGGATTGCTGTGACACATTCGTTTAATCACTATATGTCATAGCAACCCCTTCCCTGAACTGGAGAATCAGTAATTGTACTGAAGTACTTTACTTTAAAGAAACAATATTACATGGATTAATTTCATCACTGGAGAAATACATGTTAAAATAATCAAAGGCAAATGTATTTCTTTTTTCAGTGTGGGGTTAGGAAAATATTTGAAACAATTAACAGACAATTCTCAATACTCACAAACTAAAGCAACAGTTCTCAACATCAGTTTAAGCAATTTTCTCACCCATACATGGCCGTTAAAGTTAGCAGAAAATATAAAGGCGCCAAATATTAACATTGAATGATGCATTGTGTAATGTTACGTTATAACTGCAGCGGAGCAGATATAACTTTTAACATGGTGGCTGTGAAGAAAGATTTAGGAAATTAATATTAAGCGACTACTACAGATACATGTTCCACACATTTATATTCTTAATATATCATGTTTTGGTGGAGAAAAAAAATGTAAACACCACAGGGTTGTAGTCATTAATTACACCGTTTCATTTTTTCCTTATCATTTGAATTGTCTGTTTTCATGACTTCAAAAAGGATACCATTTAGACAAAGGGATCTGTATATGCCAATATGGATCATCAATGATCGGCAATGAGTATCAGCCACAAAAAAACATGATTAGGGATCAAAAGTTATATTTTTCCCTTTTTTCTTCTGTGCTGTTCTGATCCAAGATACGATTCAAGCGTGAGTTTTATGATCTGTATCCGCTAGTTCTGTCTAAAATACTTCTACGCATTAGAGGTTTGTGGGCGAAGTTTTTTGAGTTGCAGCTAGAATTCTTTCACTGGGCACAGTCATTCTTGAGATGTAGCATATCTACGTATTTTTTTGTGAAAATGTATTGATTATGTCAAAGAATTGCCCCAGCCCTAATTTTAATTACAAACTATGCATATATTCAAATTATGCTTCACTTAATAGCTGGACAAATCCACTGTAAGAATTTTAATTCTTTAATATAAATGTAACTGTATATTGATCATGATTAATTTAGTTTTTGCCGTGTCGCCAACCGCACCCGCATTTTTGAAGCCTATAACGATATCAATATTGGATAAAAAATCTGATACCACGGCATTACAGCTCAGAAAGTGGTACAAAATTTCTATTAAGTAATTTCAAGCGCCACACACACCATGCAAGAAATGCAATCTTACTCGTGAGCAGGATGTCCCACTGTCAGGGAAGTGCAAAGACCAATCTGTCAATTAGTGGTGGAAGGTAAAACATGTATACAAGTACATCGGCATGCCATACAGAATATATTTTGACTATACTGTGTTGACTGTTAGAGTCGACTGCATCGATCGATCGGCTGCTGATTGAATCAGGCCAGTTTTCTGCTGATCAGCCATGGTGGATTACCAGCCTATGTGTTTCACATTTCCGATTTACAGCCAGTCTCATTTACACACGCACGTGCACCTTGATAGCACACAGCGGCACTGACTGTAACTTCACAGCCACACACACACCCCATGTAGCGGTGAGTGAAGAAGACATTTGTCACAACTGAAACTCCAAAATATGCTTTGGGGGAACAACCTTAAAAACATTTGGAACAACTAACTTGTCAGAAAGTAATGTACTGTAATTCACTCCCATGCATGCTGCTCAGAGTAAATGCAGTGACCGGATCATGTGGCAATGGCACAGATCTAAACAGCATATGATAATGGAGGTTACGTTGACTTGCATGTTGCGTTCAAGCTCTGCAGAAATTTGTATTGTACAAAGGTAAATTCTTGATGTGTTCAACTTTAATTAATCCACTTGTTTAAGGGAATCTTTTGACAGTAACATAAAATAGATAATAAGTAGAGAATTATCACCTGTCTAACTTACCAACACTAGCTCTAAGAAGCTTAAAATACACCTTTAAAAGTTTTGAAATAAAATTACAATCGTTTATTTCCTATTTATTTGAATAGCAGTAATCTACAAATTAACACTATAGATGACAATAACAAAGAAAAAAGATTGAATTTAGAATTTTTGAAAGCCCACATTGACATTGGTCTAGTTGAAAATATGCCATGCAGGTACCTTGCCAATGCTGTACCTCTTCAGAAGCATTTATTTTGAAATTTTGGGGGAAAAACAAGTGTACCGTTACCGTCCAGTCTTCAAAATGATACCATGATATCAAAATGTAAGACCATACCACCCAGCCCTACTATCCATTTTTGCATTTATCATTTTTTCTATTAAACAAATACCCTAGTTCTCAGAGTCAATTTCGATGTCCACAAATGTCAAGCTTTGTCCAACCACCAGTCAATCACATCAAAATATTACAATGACAAACCAAATACAAGCTGCAAATCATGCTTTAAATGGCATTAATTAATCGATTATAAAAATAGTTTATAATTTTCTGTCAGTCAACCAATTGTTCATCAATATATCCAATATTTTTGAGAGTTAGAGGCCAGACTCAAACTTTGTGCAATGTGTTTCGCTGTTTCGTGTTGGCAATCCTTTTCTTTTCCAGGAAACTAGCCCACTAAACGTTAGTGGTAAAACTGATTAGCCAATAATTGATAAGTGCATCAAAAGAAAATTTAATAATTACAATGCAAATATAATATTAACCATTTTTTTGAGTGATGAAAGCATTTGCTCAAATACATACACATACATACACACCATACATTCATACAGGTTATTTTGATAGAAACATCCAAAATATTGAGCTTTGCTTTCATGTAAGTTGATTTCACGTAATATACGAGTATGGATCTCTCTTCGTGGTGATGGGCACGCATGTGAACAACGACAACGCAGACAGCTACTTAAGCAATATTGACCCTTTTTAAAGCCCCTTTCCCCTTGGTTACTGTTGCTAGGTCAAGGTCAAGTTTACAATCAGGCATGTCAATATGGTGTTTTCAACAATATCAGTCAGAGATATTCAAATGAGATAGTAGTAGATTTATGGAATAATAGTTCTGAATTATCAGAGACAAGTAGAAAGAGAGGACTACGATATACATTTGAGAGCTGAAAACTCATTAAAATGGAGGGAAATGATCACCGGTCTTGATGCAAGCGCCAAACACCCCACGTCTTGACAACTCATAAGAAAGACAAATATATTGAGGAACAATAATGTTCCTGCACAACAGGATAAGTCAATACATTTTTGTTTTCACTTTTTCTTTTTTTAGTGTGATATATATATATTTTTTTACATGTAAAAGGTCCGTAGAGTGTAAAACCTGAAGTCCACGCCTAAAAGGAGTTACCCTCCCCCTCAGAATCACTGCTCCTGAGCTGCCTGAAACGGCTCCATTGAATTCACTTCCGTAACTTTATGAGGTCATAATGTTACAGAAGTCACGTAAAACTCTACGGCTAGTTTGGCCCTCAAACAACAAAACAGAAAGATAGAGTTGAAGCTTACATTCACCATGGTGTATTGGTTAAGACAGCAGCCTCTCACCCAGGAAGCCTGGGTTCATATCCCACTGTGACCTGTTGCTCATTAGTCATTCTCTGGAAGGAAGAGTTTTTTTAAATGTGAAACGTTGACCAATCACAACCGAGCGGGCTAGCTGACCAATCAGGGCAGACTTTGCTTTCTGGAAGGAGCAAGCGCTACAACAGAGCATTTTAGAGAGAGGGTGAGAAGAGGTGCTGCAGGACAGCCAGGATGAGAAAAACAAGGCGGATTATGAGCATTAACGCATGTAAAAAAACTGTAACTTGAGATAAGAAAATGCACCCGGAAAATAGCATAATAGGGCCTGTTAAGCTTAGTTAACGTCTAGGTTATGAGTCCCTGTAGCTTTCAATATCTAATACAGAGCAAAGTTATGCGCTTTTCCATTTGTTTTGAGATATATCCTGAATGTGATGGGCTTGATTCATACACTGGATATCATTAAAAAAGTGCTTATAACCAATATTCAACTGTCTGAAAAGATAGCTAACGTTATTAGCATCTTACCTTGGAGCAAAAAAATAAGTTTTTGTTGATCTTTGATGGACAGCTTTGAGTGAGGTCTTTCACAGTGTTTAACACTAACAACATCTCTCCTCTTCCTGGTTTGGCTTCGGGAAGGCGAAAAATACAACACTCATTAAAATTTAGAGGATGGGCCCCCGCATCAGTAAGTCCTAAAGTAGCACGCGCCCTTTTGAGAATTTTTTGAAATATGGGCCCTGCTCTGCAGTTGAGACCCTGGCTGGGCTCAGCGGTCAGACAGCTGCTTGACTGAATTTAATAATTGTGATCCAACAGTGGGTGTTCTTCTCAGAAAAGGAAATAAGAGTATAAGTTAGCTTGAGTCCAACTGATCCAGCTCTGCAGCTTTGGAAGCCGACCCACTAAGGTCATCCAGCAATTAGGAATACACTGAATTCAGCGTGATTTTCCCTCCAGACCACCTGCACACAGCAGTTTCCCCAGAAGTCTATGCCCCTAGCTGACCAATGGAAACTATTACAGTTAAGACTGCCACAAAGTATTTTTACAAACCTTCATCCTTGTAGGCCTGCATGCTACAATTAACCCCTGCTTACATCCTCAAAGTTTAGAGGAGAGAGTTTTCTCCTTCCGAAAGCCAAAAAACAGATAAGAAGAGATAGCAGTTATGGATTTAACAGCGTGGAAGACCTTACTTACGAAGATCAACAAAAACAAGATGCTGATAACGTAAACTAGCTTAACACATTAGCAACCAAAGACAGTTGTACATAAATTATTATTAATTTATGATAACCAGTTGATGGATCAAGCCCCTCAGTGTGCCAGCAATATCCTGGTTTGATTTAAACAAATGGAAAAGTTGGAAAATGTTGTTTTATTTTAGATAATGAAATCTAAAAAGGAGTCATAAATTAATGTTAACTTAACTTAAAAAACAACAATATATTCACCTATTCTGCTGTGCAGGAACATTGTTGTTCCTGCATATGTTTCTCCTACAGTACAAGTTGTCAAGGCGCGGAGTGTCTAATGCTTGCCCTCGATTATAATGGCGTCTTCATTCAAAATACCCTGCCGACAAAAATCTCTCAAATGCATATCATCCTCTCTGTCTAATTCTCTCTGATACTTCAGAAATCTGCTTTTATCTCCTTTGGTATCTCTCTCCCTCCCTCTGATATTGTTGAAAACGCCATATTGACATGCCAGGTGAGAGAGGTTGACAGGCCTTACAACAGCAACAAGGACAGATGGGCTTAGCGAAGGGTCAATTGTAACTCAATTTTTTAATCCACTGAACAATTTCTCGAACAGATGAACCGAGTATTTACCATATTTTCTTGCTAGTCTGACATCCTCAATAAGCAATGGTGGGGAATATGAAGCTAGCAAAAATTATATGAATTTCTCCTTTAGAATCCTGTGTCAGTGGTAAAAAAAAAAGACAATACTGCTGTCTGATATGATTTTGAAAGTTCAATGTGCATTTTTAGGATAGAGTTCAAGATTTGTTAGGCATTTGACAGTACCTAGCCAAGAAAAAGAAGAATGTTTCCACTATGTGTGGATCTCATAATAATATATGGTGCAAACAACTTAGCATAAGCTAGAAAAATGTGATTAACTGAGGCTCGGTCATTTTTCCAATGCTCCGTTCACAGGCCAAACATCTATAACCCTATCACATTCCATTATGTATTTATTTTGTGGGCCTTCCTAAACCCCAAACCAAATAATTAGAATACTCCATTTAATAGAGGTCTCGTTCATCAGCAAAGGAGCATAGTTCAGACAAAGTCAATGTAAGGTTCCGTATATGTTATAGTTTGTTTATTTCGACATGCGTGTCTGAACCACTAAGGCTGCAAATATAAATGTTAGATTGTGTAATAATGCTCCATATATTCAGAGGGCAGAGGAGATGTTTTCAGTTCAATTTATTTTAAATACGTACTGTAATGAGGACCAGCCGTATGTCCAGTGCAGTGTTGCCTCTTAACATTTGTAAAATGTATTCGGTGATCTTCAAGGTGTGTAACCAAACTAATGTTACGTTTTCTCGCTTTTCAAGGTAAGATTTGTGTTTCAGTTCTGCCCTACCTTACCCTAAGGGCGACATGTAACGGCCCTATCTGCCAACATGATGATACATCTCCGACTAAATATATTTTTATGGCATGGTGTTAATTTATATGTGAGCATATTAGCCCTGATATTACCATTATCCAACGTTAATAGCCAACATGCCAAACACGAGCAATAATGTCACCCGCATTTAAGGGGGAAATGATCTATCCTATCATGTTAAGAAGCTGGCATAATACGTTGATTTAAAACACCCTGCCAAAAATGTGCGTTTAATTGTCGTAGCTTCTGGGCTAAAATGACGGATATTGCAACAACACCACAGCGCCAAAAAAAAACGTACCTAATGCTGCGAATACGGAACAGGAGACTCGGGTTTTTCGGTCAGAAAACCTTCACGGAATCCAGTGCCAATGTCCCCACAGTCCTTCCGTCCTCTCGAGTCACTTTCCAGTCATTTTCTGCGTACACAGCGGTACACTTATCGTGTCAGTCAGACGGTAGAAAGGCTTGTTGCGCTGATAGACTGGATATGATACCAACCAGACTGCTACAACTTGACTGCTCTACTGATGTTGAAAGACGTGCTTTGATTAGTCTAGAACACAGGGAGGGGGTTGTGAGTCAGAGCTGCTGATTGGTTGTACGTTGTAGGGCAGAACTATCGTAGATTTAAAAGCACAGTACATCGATAAAGTCTTCTGTTTCATGTTCAGCAAGAATGCAATAATCAATTAAACTTAATTAATCCCTTCTGTAAATATGTATTTAAATATATTTTAAACACATCAGTAATGCTTATGATCTAAATTGAAAAAATGAGGTGCAAACCAAAAATATATACAATAATATAAACAATGGGGAAAAGAATACAAACAGGTTAACAACAGGGATCCATTTAGGCAAGGTTGCATATTGATAGGCCTATATGTACAGTATCATATCTGAATTAGCATATGTGTAAAGTAATAGTGCATAATTAATACAGACTGTTGCACTTCATTTCCCATTAATTAACATTATGTCCCATTTTTCCCGTGAGTCAGTTGTAAGGAGTTCAGTTGTGGCGATAAAAAAAAAAAGCATGTGTGCTGGCTCTCACAATTACAAGAGCTATTTTGAAAGTGAAAGTGATGAAAGTCCTCCATATTGCCAAACATAACATTTGGCCTACTTACTGCACTGGGTGGCTGTAGCCATGGGATGGAAATTGAATCATTTTAGTTTTGCAAGTCTGAGGTTAGCTTCAGGTGTTATTCCCTGCCTACAATACCACAGCCACAAATCTCCTGTGAACTGCATCCGTCAATTCAATTAACTGGTGTGATTTTGCAGTAAAAAAGAATATTCCTTTGACAGGAATCTTCCTTAAAACATGCTTATGTTAGCACATGAGAGCCCGTATAAAAATGTAAGCTTTTTACAGTTTTTTGGGGGAATTATTGCAACACTTTATGCAGTTAATGAATAAAACGGTTACAATCATGGTTGCATTTACCTTACAGGGCCCTGGGGCAAACTGACCTGCCGGGCTCCGTACAAAGATAATGCAGAAAGAAGATTGCTTTTCTGTTAAGGAAATATTTCTCATGGCATTGGAAGCTTTGAAGACAGCGACAGGGAAAAGATGGCCAGTGATCAGTGATACCATTATTGTGGATGCTCTGGTTAAAGCCACATTGAACGGTTATATGAGACCAGCACTCAGCGTCTCCAGCGAACAAATATTAGAGTTTGTTGGGTGTTTGAAGGCTTTGATACCCTTTTTAGAAATTCAGCTTGTTAAATTTAGGCTGTTTGTAACTATTTCCACCCTTTTTTCCATTTTTCATTTTCATTTCCATGTATATTCACAACATTATTGAATTAAATAAATAGTGCAATATAACAAAAAGGATCTTGCAGCTGTGGTCAAGCAGAAACCTCCATCATATCGGATGACTGTATATATGATATTTATTTAAATATTTAAACATATATTGATCTATCCCGGTCAAATATCTTGACAGTCAATGGACAGTTGACACCTTTAGGCCACTACATAAGAAGCTCAGTGTCATACAGAGTTGATTGCAACAACATTGAGGAGTTTGATCCAATTATATTGTTTGGCCAACACTCATATTTCCCACAAGACTCATTTACAGCAGAGCACAAACAATGCAGCAATGCATAGTGTGGAAATGAGTGCTGACTGCATTTCTTCGAGATGTGGGCGGTAGGCCATTCATACCATTTCTGATTTCTCCTAAATTTCCCCTAAATCTGAGATTTCCCCTCATTCAAGGTGGTATATAACTCTTTTGAAGGTTTGAAGAGGTGGATGAGGAAAATGAAACCCCTAGAGACATGAGACTCAAGGGTCTGGTTGAGTGTGAGAAAGGTCAAGGTGTTCAGGTAAGACATCACTTATAGAACAGAAGTGAAAATGGGCAGCACTTGAAAAATAGTTTGTTATTTGATTTAAATTAAACATAACCCTTGTGCAGGCGGCACGGTCTTGTGGTGGCTAGCACTGTCGCCTCACAGCAAGAGGGGCCCGGGTTCAATCCCGGGCTAGACAGCCTTCTGTGTGGAGTTTGCATGTTCTCCCTGTGTCAGCGTATGTCCAAAGACATGCAGCTTAGGTTAATTGAAGACTCTAAATTGCCCATAGGTGTGGATGTGAGCGTGAATGGTTGTCTGTCTCTATGTGTCAGCCCTGTGATAGTCTGGATACCTGTCCAGGGTGAACCCTGCTGTCACCCAATGACAGCTGGGATCGGCTCCAGCCCCCCCGCGACCCTTAACAGAATAAGCAGATAATGAATGAATGAATGAATGAATAACCCTTGTGCTCACTTTGAAAAAAGTTGCTCTAGTGTAGTTAGTGGACACAAATGTCAGTGTCAAATTTTTTTTATATACTTTTTGGAAAATTAGTCTGAAATTAGACTGGTTAATCAGTATAATTTCTGCGTTTATCAAAGCTTACTTAACGTAAAACGAAGATCAGCCCATTTTGGAAGGAGAATGCTGCCTTGGTTGAGTATATTACCAGCCTCGCCCTGAGTGTATCAGTGTCTGTTTGCTGTATACAGTCAAGATTTCTCTTGGCAGAGATAACACAACAGAACATGCAACAATGCAATTCTATAACTGTAGGACACATTTTCCTTTTTTTCCTGTACATCAAACAAAGTTTACTATTCTATTCCCACACACTTTACCTTGCTCATCAAAGATAAAAGCCTTAAAAAGCAACAGATGTCACTTCATCAAATTAATTCATGATTTATTCATGACAACTCGAAAATGCTGTTTATAACCAGTAGCAATTCCTCAATAATGAAAGCATTTGGTTCTAAACCATTTGTCTACCTGGTCTTTTCAGTGATGTCCTGGTTTGCCCCTTCAACGCTGCTGTAACACTGTGTTAGCAAATAATAAGGCCTGGTCAATACAGCATTGTGTTGTGCCAAAGTAGGATATCAGCACAGTAAAAGTATTTTTTCTTTCCATCTGGAACAGATCAGGATCTAATAACTCATGTTTTGTTTATCTCCATCAAATGTTGACCTCATCTGTTCCCAAATTTCCCTTCACTTATTCTCTCTCTACAAACTTTAATATATGCAAAACAATTGTAGACATCTTCCATCGTGGAGCAAACTGCATATCTGAAGAGTCAAAATACAACAAAAATGATGAAGTATCAAATATCATGTTTAAGTTGTTTCAGTTCATTGTTGTGGCAGACAGTGAAATTGTTACTTCCATGTAAAGTAACTGAAATTAAACTGAAATTAATGATGTTAAATGACAGTGACATTCTTAAACTTTAATTGAATCATCATATACATACATAAAATTTGACCTCTGTATTTAACCCATCTTAAGCATTATAGGAGCAGTGGGCTTTAAAGAGCTACTTATGCTTCAATGTCTCCCTCAAGGACACTGTCAGTTGGAGCTGGGGATCGAATCACCATCCTTGTGGGGAGTGGACGACCAGTTCTACAGGCGACCTGAGAAGGTTCATCAAGTTGTCTTGTTAGCAGGGCAAATCCAACCACAGTAAATGTCCCACAACAGCACCCTGAAAAAAGGAATATATTTACCATATAACAAGACTAGCAATATAGTCCACAACCATGCTAGAGGCGTTGTACTATTCAATGCTAACGTCAGCATTCTAACATTCTCACAATAACGATGCTAAGGTGTTGATATTTAGCAGGTATGATGTTTATGTTGTTCACCACCTTAGTTTCACGTGTTAGCTAGCAGAGTTAACTAATTAGCACTTAACACAAACTGAGGCTGGTGTTATTAGTTTTGCAGGTATTTGGTCATAAACCAATGTATTGAAAGGATAATGATTTTTGCCTGATGATGGCACTGGATAAAACTGTTTAGGGATCACCAAAGTAATTACAATTAATTCTGAGTGCAACATGAATGTCTGTACCAATTTTCATAGAAATCCAAAAATATAATAGTTGGGACGAATGTCAACTACATGGTGGTGATACAGGGAATGTCAAGAGATCCTAATCAACAATGATTCAAGGATTCATTTATTGTCATTGTGCAACACAGGGATGCACAACGAAATTCAGTTGTCCCATTTTCAAACAAAAACATTTGTACATTCCTGTAGTGCATTTTATGAATTTGCATCATACGTAATGTAAACAGCAGCAACAAAAACATTTCTCTGGGCAGATAATAAGGCCCACATCTTCACATTAAAATTTCAACATGAGAAAAACATTGTCCATCAACTTTGACTGTCTTTAAGCACCAAGCATCATGATGTAAACACAGAGTCCACCTCTTGTCCCACTGGAGTCCTGCGCTCTGTCCTGCAGTCCGCCAGTCAAGTATAGCTTGATCAGGGATTAAAGATGGAGTCAGGTCTCTGTGAAGATGTTGGTTCAACAGTCACCGACCTCCCGCTGCTTTCGTCTTAGTTTTCTGCTACCAGGCATCAGACAGCCAGCAGTAGGCTGGGTAGAGGAGTAGCCTCAGATCCTAGCTGGGTCAGCTTAGCTTCCATCTCGGCTCTTCTCCCTTTGGCAGTTTGGGGGAGTTTGGTCCAGCAGGTCTTGCTGGCTGGTCGGCTGTGTGCAGTGATAGTCTCAAAATCCGCCTCACTTAATTCCAATGCTTCCATTGTTAGCATACATCTGTGAACCATAATTGTTTTTCAAACATTTGCACTAATCCATCAAGTAGATGTAGAAATATTTCACAGGATAAAAGAAAAATGTGACCTGCAGATGGCACGAGATGAAAACTCAAAGGTTCCCCAAAGTCTGAATGATTTCAGATGACTCTAATATTGTCTTATAATCACTTTTACACCACAAAAAGTGTGGAGGTACTTAATACAAAATTAAGGGCATATCTATTGCCTCCACACAGCTTTCAACATGGCGATGGCTGAGCCAGCAACAGTGCTGACAGAGATAACATTGTTAACATAGGGGTGAACCGGAGGGTGAGCACTATGTTTCCGCGATGATGTCTTTAGTTGGGATGGTGTTATCAGCTGCCACAGCCATATCAGCGAGTGCAGAGAGGCAGCCATTAGTAAGCCAGTGGGGCACGCTCACATGCATCAGGCAAGCATGGCCCTCATCAACTGATGTCCAAAAGTCCTGTATATTCGGGCAATACCATTGAAGGTGGGTTAACATACCCTCATCAGGGCTCTTCTCGCATCCAGGTTCACTTTTGAGCCCCGACCTGTTCAATCAACAGAGTGTCCAATACATCCTGTTTATAATCTTGCATTTTGCGAATATCAAATGCCATGCACATTATGTTGCGTGGGATGTTCTTTATGGGCATAGAATGGTAAAGTGATGCTTCATGGCGGTCTTCAAAGATGATTTTAGAAAATTATGAATTTGCAAAACTTTTGTAATAGAATAAATGTAGGAGAGTCTGTCAGCAAGAAACACTTTCAACAACATTACTGCATTTTCTATTCAGTTATGCAAGGTTAATAATTCCTGAGCCTTGGATTTGATCATTCAAAATTTTCCACAAAACATTTAGCCTAATAATTGATTTCCAATGTTCAAATTATACATCATAACCATATACTGGATTAAATAATTAATTCAGTCGATTATATCACTCACGCAGAGACTCAAATTAAGTCAAAAGTGTAAGATGGCATCTTGTGTATTTTGGCCTTACTTCTGTACAGTGGGAGGTAGTATATATATAAGTATATATATATATACAACGGGTAAAATAAGTATTGAACACGTCACCATTTTTCTCAGTAAATATAAGCACTAAAGGTGCTATTGACATGATATTTTAACCAGATGTCGGGACCAACCCAAGTAATCCATACATACAAAGAAAACCAAACAAATAAGTTCAGAAATTAAGTTATGTGTAATAAAACGGAATGACACAGGGAAAAAGTATTGAACACATGAAGAAAGGGAGGTGCAAAAAGGCATAGAAAGCCAAGACCCCAGCTGAAGTCTATCAGTAATTAGAAAGCAATCCTGCCCCTTGTCAGTGCAAATTAATATCAGCTGGTTCAGTCCCAATTGATGGCCTATAAAAAGGTGTCTCATTACCAAGGTGTCACACAAGAAACATCTCATGATGGGTAAAAGCAAAGAGCTCTCTCAAGACCTTCGCAACCTTATTTTTGCAAAACATACTGATGGCATTGGTTACAGAAGGATTTCTAAACTTCTGAATGTTCCAGTGAGCACTGTTGGGGCCATGGAAAGAACATCATTTCACCATAAACCGGCCACGACCAGGTGCTCCTTGCAAGATTGTGAAAATAATTAAAATAAGTGAAAATAATTATCATAAGAGTTGTCCAAGAGCCAAGGACCACTTGTGGAGAGCTTCAGAAAGACCTGGAATTAGCAGGTACAATTGTTTCAAAGAAAACAATAAGTAATGCACTCAACCTGTATGCACGCTCAACACGCAAGACTCCATTGCTGAAGAAAAAGCATGTTGAAGCTCGTTTAAAGTTTGCTGCACAACATTTAGACAAGCCTGTGAAATACTGGGTCAGATGAGACCAAAATTGAACTCTTTGGATGCCATAAGAGACACCATGTTTGGAGGTCAAATGGCACTGCACATCACCCCAAAAACACCATACCAACAGTGAAGTTTGGAGGTGGGAACATCATGGTGTGGGGCTGTTTTTCAGCATACGGCACTGGCAAACTTCATATAATTGAAGGAAGGATGAATGGAAAAATGTACCAAGACATTCTTGATAAAAATCTGCTGCCATCTACCAGGATGATGAAAATGAAACGAGGGTTGACATTTCAGCAAGACAATGATCCCAAACACACAGCCAAGGAATCTCAATTAGTTTCAGAGAAAGAAAATAAAGCTGCCAAAATCACACCTGAGCAATGCATGCGACTAGTTTCTCCATACAGGAGCTGTCATTACCAACAAAGGCTTTTGTACCAAGTATTAAATACATTTCAGTAAGCGTGTTCAATACTTTTCCCCTGTGTCATTCCATTCTATTACACATAACTTAATTTCTGAACTTATTTGTTTTGTTTTCTTTGTATGTATGGATTACTTGGGTTGTTACCGACATCTGGTGAAAATGTAATGTCAATAGCACCTTTAGAAATATATTTACTGAGAAAAATGGTGACGTGTTCAATACTTATTTTACCCGCTGTATATATGCTTCCAATTTGTTTATGCTTAGCTAGGCTTAACCCACCTTCACTCAAGACAAAAAAGCTTAAAGCATAGTATGACATAATGAATAGTAAGACATTTTGTGAAATATGCTTTTTTATTTTTTTATTTTGCTAAATATAAAAACAGAGCCTGTGTGTTTAGCTCAGTTCAGCAGAAAGACTGGAGGCACAATAAAATGTCAAGCCTTCCTATGTCCAAAGTTTAAAAAACAATAAAACAGCACCTGTCATTTTTTACTTATTAACATGTTACATCTTGATTGTTAAATCCAACAAAGAGATATCTAAAAACTTTTGTAATTTTTAAACTTTAGCATTACTGATGTGTAAATGTGTTTGATTGAGAATAAATCAACAAATATGCAGTGGGCAGTACTCAATTGCAGTCACCCAATATGCCTACCCGGCTAAGACTGTACCTTTTATTTGCCATGTTTCATTTCTGTGGGACTAGTCTATGTAAGCAGACTTGATAGCTTAGTGCAATGCTTGTGAGTCTGGTTAGGTTTTCGTAAGCTGATCATCAGGGGTCTGTCTGTTGTTTGGGTAGATTGTGAAGTGGGGTGAGAGGGTGGGGTGCAGCGGGAGTGTGAGACCACAGTAAAAGACATGGATGAGGGATGAGTAATGACACAATAGTATGCCAATCAATCAATCAATCAATCAATCAATAAATCAATCAACCAACCAACCAATCAATCGTTATTCATTCAACACCTCTCAAACAAATCAAATGCAATTCAAACTTTTCAAATGATGAACACGAAAAAGTAAAACGAAAATAGAGAGCGGATGAAGGGAATCATGCACGTCAAATTAAGTTAAGAAAATAACAAAAATAAATGCTAAATATACACTGAATATATTGATCATCGTTAAACAATAAAATGTAAAATAAAGTCAAATGGGAGTGAAATAAAATATGTATAAATCCTGGAACCATAGAATTAAAACACATAAGACGCTGTATAAAATCTGATTGAATGATAAAACCAATACATAAAAGTCAGACTGAATAGATGGTTTCTGTGTAGAAATATCCATACTTTCAACTACTCTCAGATCCTCTGGAAGGTGTTTCAACAACAACAACAACAACAACAACAACAACAACAACAACTAAGAAAAAGAACCAAATAGTCTAAGGGGCCCTACAGGTTCATAAACAAAAAGCCTTACTAAGGGGTATTCTGACGCAAGGCCATTTAGTGCCTTATAAACTTAAATGCCGGCTAGTTATAAAAGTGTGGATGAATGCCTGAGAAATCACCAGAGAGTCCATCTGCTTCTATCTTGTATTGCTTGTTAAGTTGATGCATTTAGAGGGGCTTCTGGTGGCCTCTCACCAGTACTGGCCAGCATTGTAGAAAGCACCCTAATGCTTTTTCTCATTAGCCTGTCAGCCCATGGCAGTGATACTCCTATCACCGTCAATGACCGCGATAAGAGTGCTATTACTTCCAATGTGTCTGTCACACATTAACCCTACATCAAACAGAAGCTTTTCTGATTCCATCTTGTGCATCAAGCCCGGTGCCCTTTCAGAAAGCTTTTAAACTGTTGAGGCTACTGGCAACACAACAGCCATTAGGATTTGACCAACCCTTTAAATATGTAGATCATGTCTTTGTGCTACATTTAGCAGTTTACAGTTCTTTTGAGATTGTGGCGAGGTATAAAGCTAAAAAGGCTTTCAAGCTCTACCAAGTCCAAGAGGGTGATACTTTTAACATTTCAATTACAGCACAAGTTTTTATTTATTTATTATTATAAAAAAATGTATTAAACAATTTCACATGTCCAATTTTACAAATTGTCAATAAGAGACAGCAAAATACAT
Source organism: Anoplopoma fimbria (assembly GCF_027596085.1). Lineage (NCBI taxonomy): Eukaryota > Metazoa > Chordata > Actinopteri > Perciformes > Anoplopomatidae > Anoplopoma > Anoplopoma fimbria. The sequence continues at coordinate 12,522,979 of NC_072449.1, forward strand.
ATATTCAAACTTACATGCCAGGGGGAGAGAAGGAAAGACATAAACAAAATAATACAAAATAAAAATAGAAAAACATAAATAAATAATATTAAAAAAAGAGGACACTAAAGCACAAATCCTGATTGTATAATTACAAACATATATCGAAGGCAATGCATGACATCCTTGTTTTTATAGCTTTTCTGTTGTTACAGCATTTAATGGTTTTCAAATATAATTCAAACTCTTTGTAAAAAACACAAAAAATAGGCCTTTGGTTGTAAATTTACATTTATTGTCTGGTAATATTTGTGTTTGTCAGCTGAATGAGTCTGGTATACTGTGTTTTTGTTTTGATTTCAGTCAACGTTGAGGGTAGCACTTGTTAAAAAGTCACAAATATCATCTGGCAAACAAACATATAGCTAATGTTAGCATTAGCAAATGCTAGGTAGCGTTAGCCAGCTGTCATATTACTAATATATGAAACTCATACAGGCTGGTCATGTCTTCTCTGACGAAATAGTTGTCAAATTCAAACTGCAACCCAATGTATTGATTTTATATGACAACTTTAAGTTAGTAAGTTATACTTGCCAACTTAATTTAGTTAATGTCAAATAGTTATGTTAACATGCAAGGTGGTGGTGTATTCTTTCAACATTGTGGATGTAACATTCAATACAGTCTGTAGTTGTATCCCTTTGTCTGCATTCTTTGGGGATTTAGTGCAAAAGTCAAATGTTTGGAACACCAAAGCTAACCTTAGCTGTCTGGCTAGTTTCCTCCTTTCACTTTCCACCCTGTTCCCTTCCTTAATATGACTTATAAGTATAACCTTGTGTGGGCGCGCTCATGTGATTGTTTGAAAATGGACAACAAATCTGATTGGCTACAGATAATACCCTGTTGAAAAAAAATGTATTTGTGAGTAGAGCAACATCAGGGATATCTCAAAATATCCTCACACAAATACAGTGCAGTTCACACATGACAAGAAGTTTGTAAATGCAGGTTTAATAGTTTTTTTCATAAATGTAACAACATGGAAATATGCTTTGATGTAATTTGTAAATGTGGGCTTTCTTTACATTTATAGATAATGCAAGCTAATTTGTGTGCATTGAAAATATATTTTTGTGTAGAGAGTCATTTGTATATAAATCACAAAATACATTAGTGAATCCTTCTGTGTACATTCCTCAATATTGAGATTGATCTTAGCCCATACTACTCTACTGAGTGCACTTTTCGAGTTTTTGATGTGTTCTGTGGACATCTATTTCTAATTTGGACAAGAGGTTTCACGCAATATCCTGAGTTGTTTTAAGATATATCATATTGTTGTCATTTAGTTTGAAACAGTTGTTGGCAATGGAAGTTAATATTATGGGGGATATTAATATTCTTTAAATTTGAAAATTATTCTAAGGTTTCAAATTATTTAAAAGTTTATTTGTAAAGATGAGAAAATGGGAATACATTATATATAATCACAGTACATTCTCTTCTACTGTTGTTGAAGAAATGGTTTGACCTAAAGTTCCCTTGACTGAGCAGTGAGGAATCCAGGAAGCAGAAAATGAATGTGATTCAGCTGTTTGAGTTATTCTCTGAGTAAAACTGAGTTGGGCGGTCAGTTCCAGTAAATTATATCATGATGTACAAGTAAGGGCCATTACTGCTGAGCCAATATTTCCTGCTTCTGTTAGGTCACATGCATAAATAGCAAAACCACGTAAGCTTTATGGAAGAGGAGGGCGAAATGGCATTATTAAAAAACCTTGACAAAAGGTAAATGTTTACTATTCATATGAATGGATAAAATGACCAAGTGTTATGTGAAATGAGTTGCTCTACTGGCAAACCCACATAGATTATCACTTGACCGCAATCTCCCTCATCACAGCAACTTTAAATTCACTCTCACTGCTCTCCTCAGCATTAGCTCATTTTGGTCGCTATTTGCCACTCATTGTTTTGGTCCCGATCCAAAGCTCATGATCATATGTAAGGGGGAACACAGATGGACTGTTAGATTGAGAGCTTAGTATTTCGTCTTAGCTGCCTCTTCCCCTCAACAGTCTGGTACAATGCCTGCATCACTGCTGACGCCGCATCGGACCAAGCTCCGATCTTACGCTCCAATTTACCCTCATAAACAGGACCCCAAGATACTTGAACTCACTCTCTTTGGACAGTGATTCCCTCACAACCCACAGAGTGCAACCCCCCGTTTTCCGGCAGAGAACCCTGGCCTTAGACTAGCATGCTTGCAAATGTTTTCGATTTTACTGCCAAACGTCCTGCTGTTCCCCTGGATGTTTCTATTCCCCTATTTTTTCCATCCCACAAGTTCAAATTTCAAAATCTTGACATCCACTATATTTATTGGAAATATCCTAGTGTCACTGCTGTTTGTGACTGTGTTTTTTCTAATTACGTAGTACTTATTTTACATTTTTTTCACATATATTTGGTTGTGTCTATACAGAGAGGGAGAGTGACAACAAGACATGCACACTGACACAAATAAGTAAGCAGATAAACAGATAGGGATAGATGGATTAGCTCTTAATCAAAGAGCAGAGGGGCAGAATCCCTTGTTGGCCTGAGCAGAGACAGTCAACAATTGACTGGCGACATAGTTACAGTGTGAACCCGTGGTTAGAGTATCTATTTCAGTAAAGTTCCAAAAAGGCAGCACTTAACTGTCCCAGCAGAGACATCTGTATTTGTATTCACAGGAAAACAAGGCTGATGTAAATGAGACATTTTTGATTACTGGGCCCTCTACAACATCAGTGAATTAGGATTTAACAGTGGTTTTCAATGTTTCATGGTGGACACATATTGCTGTAGATTGAGAATTTTGCATTCTTACATAAAAAAAATGGTCATTGTGCACAGATCCAGTTACCCTACTCAGTGATCAGTTATGTTGTGTAAAGAAAGCATTTGTATAATAGGTCCATTGTGGAACCATTCACAATATCAGGAAGTTTGCTCCCATATCCTTAAACTGGTACCAAAGCAGACCACCAACAAGTCATCAATCACAAACATTGCCTTTCTCTGTGCCATAAACACAGGCGAATAATTGATCCGCTGTCGTGGAAGCCCAAAGGTTAATATTTATGATTACTTCTTTGTCTATCACTAATGATGTGCCTGTATTATAACTAATGTGTTGAAATTTTAAAATGTTACAGTAATGGCCAATGGCAGGAGAAAAGAAGTACATTGGTGAATCAGGCCAATTCTGCACTCCATTAAAACATCACAAATTTTTTCCATGTCTTGGGTCTTCCCATTAATGGCCATAATGGCCCGGGTGGAGTCTGCTGCATCAGAATTTATGTCCAGCATGTTGACCCAGGCAGCAAGCGCTTACGGCATTTACACATTATGCAAAATTGGTGGCAGTTACTTTCCCAGAATCCTTTGGCTGCAAAAAGGCAAGCAACGGGTGAGCTCTACCTAATGCATTTATAGTTTAATTGGCACTGACATTTTATTGTATTTCCCTTCCACTCTGCTAATTCCCCAGGGAGCTCTGGCCCTGGCTGGTGCCTCATTGGCGAAACTTGAGCTCAATCAAGAAGAAAGAGTACTCCAATAAGGACCTCCTGATTGTGCCATGTCAGAGATTTGGCCTCCAAGTTGACTCTCTGAGTGGGAGAGTTGGCTACAGAAAGTCCAATATGTCGTCCAGACATGCACATTAAATTTGACAGGACCACCACAAATCACGTCTTGGGCTGAAGTTGCAGTAACTGATAGCCAGGCCGATTGAAGTTTGAGCTTAATAAGTTGTGATTTTGATGCGGCTAGGACATTTTCTTCAGTAGTCCTTTGATGTTGTGCAGTATGTTTACACCCTAATCACTGCATTAATATACTGTATAAGTGCCTGCAGACAACCAACTGGATAAAAGTATAGTGTGGATATTAACATACTCATGTACTGACTTTACATTCATGGATATCCAAAGTGACATTAGAAATGTTTTACATATGGTAAATGTACTTGGCATTTATATGGCATTGATATTGTGCCTTTCTAGTCTTCCTACAACTCAAGGTACCAAACACTACTGTTACATCCCTATTTAGTCTAAGGTAAAGGGAGGAACATCAGCAAATGTAATCAGGCATTGAACTGCCGATTACTAAGGGCCACAGAAAACCTATACAAATACACAATCACGTATATACCATTGGGGACTGACACAATATTAGGGGAACAGCCGTAACTGGTGCCATATCACCAACAAACAAAAACAATCATGACTTCAATTTCAATTGACAGCTATACCCTAAAAATAACAAAAGAAAATATATGCGTAAAACAAATGCTTACACTAATAATGTAGATTAAATAAAGAAATACCAACAGACATTCCCAAAAAAAACACACAAAGGAAAAATGCTACCCACAAGACCAAGACCACAAATGAAGTGGTGCCTCTTTGTTAACCTATGCACATTAAAGGAGTTTCTAGTACAAATAGCAGAGTTAACATAAAAGCAGATACCCAAATTATTTAGAGCCCAAATGCAACCACTGTTTTGGTTCAACAGTGCTCATTTATGCTTTTCTGGACTGGAAAACAAATTCAAAATCAAAGGTTATCTGGGGAGGAAAATTGTTACGACAGTATTCCCACCTGGCATGTAACACTGTAGGGACATCAACTGTTGATGTAAGTTTTAATCATGTCTGAATTATATTATTTTTGTCAATAAAAAGTCATTATTGAAGGAGAGGAGAAAAACATCAATATAACAGGTGTCTCTAAACTTTTGAACGGTAGTATCTAGTATACAATATACAATATACTCTGAAGATGACTCCGATCTCCCGCCATCGAACCGACCACTCCCAAGCAAGCTTTAACGTCATCTCCAAATGAAACACCCGTCACTTCAAAACAAGAACACAGACTATTTTGTTCGCCTGCGCCATGTTCAACTCTTGGCCAATGTGCATTTTGTGGATGGAGATGCCATCAGAGAAAACTTCCTATTTTGCAAGGCATTGCCAGAAAAAACAACAGGAGAGGAAATTTTTCGGGTTACATCAGAATATCTCGAACAAGGAGGACTTCAGTGGGAAAACTGAACTGAGACAAGACCGTGGTTTAAAGCTAAGCTTTGCTGATCTACCTTTGGACAGTTTTTGGTTGACTGCTGCCAAGGAGTTCCCCATTCTGGCAAACAGAGCTATTTCAACATTGCTCCCATTTTCCACAACATATCTGTGTGAGATGAGCTTTTCAAGCATGACCGCTATAAAAACTAAAAACAGAGAGAGACTGAGAGCTATTGAGGAAGAGCTTTGTGTGTGCCTTTCTTCAGTTCCTGCCAGGATATCAGCTTTGTGTTCATCTAAACAGGCCCAGGTTTCACACTGAGTAAGGATCAACAAATTGAGAGACTTGTCAGCAAATATGCTGTATTAGGCTACAATGTGCCATTTTGTAACTTTTTTGGTTGTTGGTGTGCCGCGGGATCTTTTTAATGTAAAAAATGTATCGCGGCTCAGAAAAGGTTGAAAAATACTGCCTTAATCTACCCAATAGTAGCCGCAGCCATCCCTGGTGGCCACAAATGTCCCAGCAAGTCCATCTCTTTTCTGACAACCTTGCAATAATTTACCTAATCATAAAAGGACACCGTAACACCCATCCGTCATGCAGTTCATGCGCTGCCTTATCCAGAACCCTCCTACACACCAATGCTTTCTCAATTCAGCTCATGTTTGGGCCACTCCAACACAATCGCTTTCTCATTCTAAATCCAGAAATTAAGAAGATCGGACCTCCTGCCCAATATTGGTTCTTACATATTCAACGCTGTCGTTAAACTCGTCGATCATTGATCAACAGAACTCCATTGTCAATTATCTCCTTCATCCTTTTCGTTCCAACGGTCAGCTCGGAAGAGTTTCCATTATTTCCTCGACGCAACAAGTACATCATGACCGTCTCGTCCTTCAATCTAGTCCCATGACCTGTTTTAGTTACCTTGGCCTATTCCGTGATGGTCATCCTTACTAACTAACTTAATCCATACAATCACTTCTTCGCAAAGAGCCGGCCAAAAATCCTAGCCAGTATCTGATTCAACAATCCTCACATTGCTCGAACATTAAAAGCTACATTCTCGCCCGGCCTTTTCAGATGTTCCGAGTTCTCTGCTTCATACCTTCGATTAAAGCTGTCCCCTTTATTTGTAGAGCTTGGACAAATAGCTAACTCCACTACATTCGTCCAGGTAATAAAGATCTTAACTCTGGTCAATCCAGTCTCAAGTAACATGGGGTTTTGGAGGTTCGCCGTGCCCGGGTGCTACGGCGGATTCCCTATCGAAGCTCATTCGGCTAAGCTGACGTGCTACACCACCAAACACTACAAAAAGGAAAAAATAGACCCAACTGTATAGGACATGGGATCTAGCTTCCTTTCCTCACACCAGCTCTGGAACCCTGACCATTTTGCCTTGTAACAGGCAATGGTGGATCCCCCGAAAGCTGCAGAATAGTCACTGTTACACCTGCAGTTGTACACCACCTGCAGCAGGGCTGTCTATCTGTGATCTGACAGAGTTGCCCGCAGCTTGCACATGTCAAGCATAGCGCCCAGATACTTCAGTTGTTGGTGTGGCAGTGGGCTGCTCCCCTTCGTTGTGTGGAACTTGAGCCATGACGAGTTAACGAGTTATCAGCACTGACTCGCCATCAGAGGGAATACCAGGAGTGTGACGTCATCCACTCGGCAACAAGCAGGCTGCTGACACAACACCCCAATGCCCTCCTCCTTCTCTCTGGTGACTTTAACCATGCCCCTCCATCCTCCACTCTGCCCACATTCACCCAATACGTTACATGCCACATCAGAGACAACAAAACCCTGGATCTGTAGCCAGCTGTGAGGAGGCTCTGAAGGACTGTTTTGAGTCAACTGTGTGGGAAGTATTCAGTGATGCCCATGGGGAGGACATCGACAGTCTCACAGACTGCATTACAGACTACATTAACTTTTGTGTGGAGAACACCGTACCCACCAGGACTGTACAGTGTTTTTCAAACAGCAAACCTTGGATCACTCCTGAAATAAAGACCCTCCTCAAGGAGAAGAAGAGGGTTTTTAGATCAGGAAACAAGGAAGAGCTGAGGTCTGTGCAGAGGGAGCTGAGGAGGAAAATCAGGGAAGGGAAAAATGTCTACAGGACAAAGATGGAGGATCAGCTGCAGCAGAACAACATCAGCAGGGTCTGGAAGGGCCTCAAGGCCATGTCTGGCAACAAGGGGCCCAACCAAAAGTGGGTGAATGATCTGAACTTATTCTTCAACAGATTTGATCAGCCATCCACCCCTCCCCCCATCCAGTCCTCCCTGCTGCTGCAACCCCCATTGTCTGCACCCCCTGTAGATTGCCCTTCCCTTCCTCTTCCTCCTCCTCCTCCTCCTCCTCCTCCTCCTCCTCCACACTCCTCCTCCACACTCCTCATACACTACACTCCATGACCAGCACCCCATCCCCCCTCCAACAACCTCCAGCACACAGCCCCCACCCCCCAACTTGTCCCTCACAATTAAACAGGTGAGAAAAGAACTAAAGAAAATTAAGGTGAGAAAGGCCACGGGTCCAGACGGCATCAGCTCAAGGCTCCTCAAGTCCTGCGCAGACCAGCTGTGCGGGATAGTGGAGCACGTCTTCAACTTGAGCTTGAAGCTGGGAGAGTACCACAGCTATGGAAGACATCCTGCGTGGTACCAGTACCAAAGACCCCGCGGCCCAAGGACTTCAACAGCTTCAGGGCGGTGGCTTTAACATCCCACAATATAAAGACCCTGGAGAGGCTGGTCCTTGTACATCTCCGCCCCCTGGTGAGCTCATCTTTGGACCCACTTCAGTTCGCCGATCAATCTGGCATCGGGGTGGATGACGCTGTCATCTACCTGCTACACATATGCCTTTCTCACCTGGAAAAGGCTGGAAGCACTGTGAGAGTCATGTTTTTTGATTTCTCCAGTGCCTTCAACACCATCCAGCCTTTGCTTCTGAGGGACAAGCTGGAGCAGACCGGGGTGGACCACCACCTTACTGCATGGATCCTGGACTACCTTACCAACCATCCACAGTATGTGAGGATATGGGAGTGTGAGTCAGACCTGGTGTCCTGCAGCACGGGGGCCCCACAAGGAACCGTTCTGGCTCCATTCTTCTTCACCATTTACACCTCAGACTTTACACACAACTCTGCTAACTGCCACCTGCAAAAGTTCTCTGATGACTCTGCAATCGTCAGCCTCATTTCCGCAGGTGATGACAGGGAATACAAGGAACTGAACCAGGATTTCATAGGATGATGCCAGCGGAACCGCCTCCAGATCAACTCTGGTAAAACGAAAGAGCTGGTGATGGACTTCCGCCGGGGTAAACACCCTCCTCCAGAACCAGTGAACATCCAGGGAATGGACATTGAGATTGTGAAATCTTATAAGTACGTGGGTGTTCACTTGAACAATAAACTGGAGTGGACTGATCACACAAATGCACTTTACAAAAAGGGTCAGAGCAGACTCTATCTGCTGAGGAGACTGAGGTCTTTTGGAGTGCAGGGAGCACTCCTGAGGACCTCCTTCGACTCTGTGGTGGCATCAGCCATCTTTTATGGAGTGGTCTGCTGGAGCAGCAGCATCTCGACAGCCGACAAGAAGAGACTCAATAAACTTGTCAGGAAGGCCAGCAGTGTCCTGGGGTGTCCACTCCATACAGTGGAGGTGGTGGGAGACAGGAGGATGATGGCTAAGCTGTCATCCCTGATGGACAACATCTCCCACCCCATGCGGGACACTCTGGCAGCTCTGTGCAGCTCCTTCAGCCACCGGCTGCTCCACCCCCGGTGTGTGAAGGAGAGGTACCGCAGGTCCTTCCTTCCTGCTGCTGTCAGGCTGCACAACTCTATGCTGCTGTAATCCTGTAAATTTCCCCGCTGCGGGACTAATAAAGGATTATCTTATCTTATCTTATTTTATGATGATAAGACCTTTTTTCTGATCGCCAGCAGCTTTTTTTCAATTGTTCCCAATGAGGAGAGAGCTTGTGCTGGCCCATGCAGCCGCCTAGGAAAAGATGCTGCATCAAGCATCTTTTTTTGTGAGCTCTCCGCATGTTATGTTCGCTCCAAACGCTTAAATTTGAAAATCTCTAAACCTTTCAGAAAAACGCTGGTGACATCAATTCAATTCAATTCAATTCAGTTTATTTTGTATAGCCCAAAATCACAAATTACAAATTTGCCTCAGAGGGCTTTACAATCTGTACACATGCGACATCCTCTGTCCTCCCCTAAAAAAACCCTTTAACAGGGAGAAAAAAGGAAGAAACCTATGGGAGAACGACAGAGGAGGGATCCTTCTCCCAGGATGGACAGAATGCAATAGATGTCATGTGTACAGAATGAACAGCATAACAGAGATACAACACATTCAATGTATATGACATACAGTGGGTACGGAAAGTATTCAGACCCCTTTACATTTTTCACTCTTTGTTTCATTGCAGCCATTTGCTAAAATCGAAAAAGTTCATTTTTTTTCCGCATTAATGTACACTCAGCAACCCATCTTGACAGAAAAAAACAGAAATGTAGAAATTTTTGCAAATTTATTAAAAAAGAAAAACTGAAATATCACATGGTCATAAGTATTCAGACCCTTTGCTGTGACACTCATATTGAACTCACATGCTGTCCATTTCTTCTGATCCTCCTTGAGATGGTTCTACTCCTTCATTGGAGTCCAGCTGTGTTTAATTAAACTGATTGGACTTGATTAGGAAAGGCACACACCTGTCTATATAAGACCTTACAGCTCACAGTGCATGTCAGAACAAATGAGAATCATGAGGTCGAAGGAACTGCCCAAGGAGCTCAGAGACAGAATTGTGGCAAGGCACAGATCTGGCCAAGGTTACAAAAGAATTTCTGCAGCACTCAAGGTTCCTAAGAGCACAGTGGCCTCCATAATCCTTAAATGGAAGAAGTATGGGATGACCAGAACTCTTCCTAGACCTGGCCGTCCAGCCAAACTGAGCAATCGTGGGAGAAGAGCCTTGGTGAGAGAGGTAAAGAAGAACCCAAAGATCACTGTGGCTGAGCTCCAGAGATGCAGTAGGGAGATGGGAGAAAGTTCCACAAAGTCAACTATCACTGCAGCCCTCCACCAGTCGGGGCTTTATGGCAGAGTGGCCCGACGGAAGCCTCTCCTCAGTGCAAGACATATGAAAGCCCGCATAGAGTTTGCCAAAAAACACATGGAGGACTCCCAAACTATGAGAAATAAGATTCTCTGGTCTGATGAGACCAAGATTGAACTTTTTGGTGTTAATTCTAAGCAGTATGTGTGGAGAAAACCAGGCACTGCTCATCACCTGCCCAATACAATCCCAACAGTGAAACATGGTGGTGGCAGCATCATGCTATGGGGGTGTTTTTCAGCTGCAGGGACAGGATGACTGGTTGCAATTGAAGGAAAGATGAATGCGGCCAAGTACAGAGATATCCTGGAAGAAAACCTCCTCCAGAGTGCTCAGGACCTCAGACTGGGCCGAAGGTTCACCTTCCAACAAGACAATGACCCGAAGCACACAGCTAAAATAACAAAGGAGTGGCTTCGGAACAAGTCTGTGACCATTCTTGACTGGCCCAGCCAGAGCCCTGACCTAAACCCAATTGAGCATCTCTGGAGAGACCTGAAAATGGCTGTCCACCAACGTTCACCATCCAACCTGACAGAACTGGAGAGGATCTGCAAGGAAGAATGGCAGAGGATCCCCAAATCCAGGTGTGAGAAACTTGTTGCATCATTCCCAAGAAGACTCATGGCTGTACTAGCTCAAAAGGGTGCTTCTACTCAATACTGAGCAAAGGGTCTGAATACTTATGACCATGTGATATTTCAGTTTTTCTTTTTTAATAAATTTGCAAAAATTTCTACATTTCTGTTTTTTTCTGTCAAGATGGGTTGCTGAGTGTACATCAATGCGAAAAAAAATGAACTTTTTCGATTTTAGCAAATGGCTGCAATGAAACAAAGGGTGAAAATTTTAAAGGGGTCTGAATACTTTCCGTACCCACTGTAAATGATTCATATAATAAGACTACTTATAATAACAGCAGCAATTATTATAGTAGAATTATAATTATGAAAATAGGGATAGTAATGTGATTAATAATAATAATCGAAGTAGCAGTGGGTGTCAGTCGGCTCACAGCAGGAGGCACGACTATGGTCCAGGTACCACAATGATTCATGGAAACCTGCAGAGCGAGAAAGCAAAAAGGGCTTCAGGGTGGAAGTAAAGCTAAAATGCTTAATGGTACAGGTAATAGTAATAGTAATGTGACTAGTAATAATAATGGTGATAGCAGTCGGTGTCAGCAGGCCGTAGCAGGATGCACGACCACGGTCCAGGTACAGCCACGATTTATAGAAGCCTGCGAAGCGAGAAAGCACAAAGACTCCAGGGTAGAAGCAAGTCAATAAGCGTAATAGTACAGTCAATAATAATAGTAATGTGACTAATAATGATAGTGGTAGTACTAGTGGGTGTCAGCAGGGCCTCAGTTCCTTAAGATAAGACGGTGCCTGGCCAGTTACAGCTTTGTAGGTAAGTAAAATAATTTTAAATTCTATTCTTGATTTAACAGGGAGCCAGTGCAGAGAAGCTAATACTGGAGTAATATGATCTCTTTTCTTAGTTTTTGTTAGAACACGTGCTGCAGCATTCTGGATCAACTGTAAAGATCTAAGAGACCTATTAGAGCAGCCTGATAATAAGGAGTTACAGTAATCTAGTCTAGAGGTAACAAATGCATGAACTAGTTTTTCTGCATCGCTTTGAGACAGGATTTGCCTGATTTTCGCAATGTTACGTAAATGAAAAAAGGCTGTCCTTGAGATCTGTTTTATACAAGAGTTAAAAGACAGATCCTGATCAAAGATAACTCCAAGGTTCTTAAGGATAGTGCTGGATGCTAGAGCAATGCCATCTAGAGAAACTATATCGTTAGATAATTGATTTCGAAGGTGATCTGGGCCTAGTAGGATAACTTCTGTTTTTTCAGAGTTTAACATTAAGAAGTTACAGGTCATCCAGGTTTTTATGTCCGTAAGACATGCTTGAAGTTTAGAGAACTGGTTAGTTTCGTCTGGCTTAATTGATAGATATAACTGGGTATCATCTGCATAACAATGAAAGTTTCCTGAGTGTTTTCTGATAATATTCCCCAAGGGAAGCATATATAAGGTAAATAAAATAGGTCCAAGAACAGACCCCTGTGGAACTCCGTGACTGACCCTGGTTTTCATCGAGCTTTCATTGTTTACATATACAAACTGAGATCGGTCTGATAAATACGACTTAAACCAGCTAAGTGCGGTTCCTTTAATGCCTATTAGATGCTCCAATCTCTGTAATAGGATTTGGTGATCAATGGTATCAAATGCAGCACTAAGGTCTAGCAATACAAGTACAGAGACAAGTCCTTTGTCTGAAGCTATTAGAAGGTCATTGGTAATTTTCACCAGTGCCGTCTCTGTGCTATGATTCACTCTAAATCCTGACTGAAAATCCTCAAATAAACTATTGTTATGCATAAAGTCACAGAGCTGATTTGCTACTGCTTTCTCAAGGATCTTAGAGAGGAACGGAAGGTTAGATATAGGTCTATAGTTAGCCAACACCTCTGGATCTAGAGTAGGTTTCTTAAGAAGAGGTTTAATTACAGCTAGTTTGAAGGCCTGTGGTACATGGCCCGTCAGTAAAGACAGATTGATAATTTCTAATAAGGAGTTGCTAATTAAAGGTAAAACTTCCTTAAGCAGCCTAGTCGGAATCGGGTCTAAGAGACAGGTGAAAGGTTTAGACTTAGAAATAGTTAAAGTCAATTGTTGAAGGTCGATGGGAGAAAATCCATCTAAATATATTTCAGGTTCTACAGCTGTGGATCGATCGGTACTGGTTGAGGGCAGTAGATTATAAATTTTTTCTCTAATAGTTAGAATCTTATCATTAAAGAAGTTCATGAAGTCACTACTACTGAGGTTTATAGGAATACACGGCTCAACAGAGCTGTGACTCTCTGTCAGCCTGGCTACAGTGCTGAAGAGAACCCTAGGGTTGTTCTTATTTTTCTCTATTAATGCTGAATAATAGGCTGCTCTAGCATTACGGAGTGCCTTCTTATATATTTTAAGACTGTCTCGCCAGACTAACCGCGCTTCATCCACATTGGTGGAACGCCATATCCTTTCAAGTTTTCGCGATATTTGCTTTAAATCGCGGGTTTGAGGATTATACCATGGAGCAAACCTCCTTTCTTTTATTAGCTTCTTTTTTAGAGGAGCTATAGAGTCTAGTGTCATTCGCAGTGAGCATGCAGCACTATCAACAAGATGGTCAATCTGAGACGGACTAAAGCTAGCGTAGGAGTCCTCTGTTATATTGAGCAATGGTACTGAATAAAACCCTGAAGAAATCGCTTCTTTAAATTTAGCTACAGCATTATCAGATAGACATCTAGTGTAGAAACTTTTGCCTAATGGCGTACCAGAGTGGTAGAACAAATTCAAAGGTTATTAGAAAATGGTCCGATAAAAGAGAGTTCTGTTGAGAGACAATTACATTTTCTACTTCAATACCATAAACCAGAACAAGGTCGAGGGTATGGTTAAAAGAGTGAGTCGGTTTATGTACACACTGACAGAAGCCAATAGAATCTAGTAATGAACCAAACGCAGTACTAAGGCTATCATTATACACATCCACATGAATATTAAAATCCCCTACAATAATAACTTTATCTGTCTTAAGGACTAAACTAGATAAAAACTCTGAGAATTCAGATAGGAATTCAGAATACGCACCTGGTGCACGATACACTATAACAAATAAAATTGACTTTAATGCTTTCCCGCTCGGGTTTGAAAGACTAAGAACAAGGCTTTCAAATGAGTTGTAATTTAATTTAGGTTTAGGGTTTATTAATAGGCTTGAGTCAAAGATAGCTGCTACTCCACCTCCTCGGCCTGTGCCTCGAGGAATATGAGTATTAATATAACTTGGAGGAGTTGATTCATTAAGGCTAACGTACTCTTCATGACACAGCCAGGTTTCAGTAAGACAAAATAAATCAATATGATTATCTGATATTAAATCATTTACAAGTACACCCTTAGATGACAGAGATCTAATATTTAAGAGTCCACATTTAACTGTCCTGTTTTGATGCACTGTTGCATCAGTTGCCTTAACTTTTATTAAGTTATTTTGTATAACTCCTCTTCTGTTGACTTTAAATAATTGAAGTGGCTGTGGGGCAGACACAGTCTCTATAGGGTTTTGGGTGGGTAACTGCTCCAAAGGAAGCGCAGAGAGGTGTGAAAGACTGCGACTCTGCTTCTGCTTCCTGGTCTGAACTCTGGGTCATGGATTAGGTCCACTAATGAACTGGGTCAGATTTCTAGAGATGAGATCCGCTCCATCCAAAGTAGGATGGATGCCGTCTCTCCTAATCAGACCAGGTTTTCCCCAGAAAGTATGCCAATTGTCTACGAAGCCCACATTGTTTGCAGGACACCATCTCGACAGCCAGCGGCGGAATGATGACATGCGGCTATACATCTCATCATTGACCAGATTAGGGAGAGGGCCAGAGAATACTACGGAGTCCGACATCGTCTTTGCGTACGAACACACCGATTCCACGTTCAATTTAGTGACCTCCGAGCGACGTAATCGGGTGTCATTACCGCCGACGTGAATAACAATCGTACGGTATTTACGTTTAGCCTTAGCCAGCAGTTTCAAATGGGATTCTATGTCGCCCGCTCTGGCCCCGGGGATGCAGTCAACTATGGCCCCTGTCTTCGCTAACTTCACGTTTCTCAGAATGGAGCTGCCGATCACCAGAGCTGGTTTCTCAGCGGGTGTGTCGCTGAGCGGGGAAAACCGGTTAGAAACGTGAAGCGGTTGGTGGTGCCCCGTGTGCTTCGACATAGAACTATGCTTCCTTCGGACAGTCACCCAGCCTCCCGGCTGCTCGGGGGTTGCCGGGGGACGGCTAGCAGGAGCTAAGTCTGGTTGGCCCGCACCGACTACGGGAGTGGGCTGGCTAACTGCAGTAGCTAACGACTGAGCTTCAATGGTGCGGAACCGGGCCTCTAACTCACTGAGCCTCGCCTCCAACCTAACAAACAAACTACATTTGTTACATGTACCCTTATCAGTAAAGGAGGCAGAGGCATGGCTAAACATGAGACACACTGAGCAGGAGGGAGGAGGAGAGAGAGCAGGAGAGAGAGAAGGAGAGAGGAGAGCCATCGCTAGCTGCTAAGCTAAATGAGGCTAGCTAGCGTTAGCAGAACTGAACAACGTGTAAACTGTTGGTTTAAGCGAAAAGTCGCTGAATTAAGATGTGATATGAGTGTTCAAATGTTTTAAGTGTAAAACAGGTAATTAGCCGCTATAATAAAGAATGTCACACAATTCACTAGTTTTCGCTGGAGCTGCGAAAAGTACGCTATCAACTACGCTGAGAACCGGAAGTGAGGCAACACGCTTACCGCAGTACGTCAGCACGTAATCAGCAGCCAGCAAGTCCTCTGACGGAAGAAGAGGACTTGGTTTTCAAATGAGTTATAATTTAATTTAGGTCGGCCTGTGCCTCGAGGAATATGAGTATTAATATGACTTGGAGGAGTTGATTAATTTTGGCTAACATATTCTTCATGACACAGCCAGGTTTCAGTAAGACAAAATAAATCAATATGATTATCTGATATTGAATAATTTACTAGTACAGCCTTAGATGACAGTGATCTGATATTTAAGTCCACATTTAATAGTCCTGTTTTGTTGCACTGTTGCGTTGGTTGCCGTCACTTTTATTAGGTTATTATTTATAACTCCTCTTCTGTTGACTTTTGATTTAAATAATTGTGGCCGTGGGGCAGACACGATCTCTATAGGGTTTTGGGTGGGTAACTGGGTGGGTAACTGCTCTAATGGAAGTGCAGAGAAGTGTGAAAGACTGCAACTCTGCTTCCTGGTCTGAACTCTGGGTTGTCATGGATTAGGTCCACTAATAAACTGGGTCAGATTTCAAGATATGAGATATGCTCCATCCAAAGTGGGATGAATGCCGTCTCTCCTAATCAGACCAGGTTTTCCCCAGAAAGTTTGCCAATTGTCTATGAAGCCCACATTGTTTGCTGGACACCACCTCGACAGCCAGCGGCGGAATGGTGACATGCGGCTATACATCTCATCATTGATCAAGTTAGGGAGAGGGCCAGAGAATACTACGGAGTCCGACATTGTCTTTGCGTATGAACACACCGATTCCACATTAACTTTAGTGAACTCCGAGCGACGTAATCGGGTGTCATTACCGCCGACGTGAATAACAATCTTACTGTATTTACATTTACCCTTAGCCAGCAGTTTTAAGGGGGATTTAATGTCGCCCGCTCTGGCCCCGGGGATGCAAGTAACTATGGCCCTTGTCTTCGCTAACTTCACGTTTCTCCGAATGGATCACCAATAACCAGAGTTGGTTTCTCAGCAGGTGTGTTGCCGAGTGGTGAGAACCGGTTAGAAATGTTAAGTGGTATGTGGTGACCCGTGTGCTTCAACATAGAGTTATGCTTCCTTAGGTCAGTCACCCAGCCTCCCGACTGCTTGGGGGTTGCTTGGGGACGGCTAGCAGAAGCTAGGTCTGGTCGGCCCGCACCGGCTACGGGGGTGGGCTGGCTAACTACAGTAGCCAACGACTGAGCTTCAATGGTCGTGTTTCTAACTGACTGAGCCTCGCCTCCAACCTAGCAAATAAACTACAATTATTACATATACCCTTATCAGTGAGCAAGAGAGAGCAGGAGAGAGGGAAGCCATCGCTAGCTGCTAAGCTAAATGAGGGTAGCTAACGTTAGCAGAACTGAACAACGTGTAAACAGCTGTTGGTTGCTGAATTAGGATGGGAGCTATGAGTGTTCAAAGTTTAAATGTAAAGCAGGTAATTAGCCGCTATAATAAAGAATATCACACAATTGACTAGTTTTCGCTGGAGCTGCGAAAAGTATGCTATCAGATATGCTGGTAACAGGAAGTGAGGCAATACGCTTACCGTAGCACGTCAGATCCACCAGATCACCTGTAACATTGCGATTTGTAACATGAAATAATTTCTCCTTTTAGGCATTTTGGCATAATTTCACTTAAAATAACAAATACAATATTTTTAACCCATGCATGAACGTGCGGGAGCGATGCAGCACTTCTTTTAAAAAGGGCCCCCTTCTAAAATTGTTGTCATTTGAAACAAGAACAAAATTATCACTTTGTAACTTTGAGGTATCCTTGTATTAAATTGTATAAACGTGTGTCACCCTCTAACGAGGTTCTCCCTAATGTGGGCCATGCAACAATTGTGAGAGTTCTAACCTTGGACCATCAACATAAGCACTTGTGTTGGCATACTTTCACAATAAGCAACCCTGAGTGCCTTCATGGAAGATTGCAACCATATCTCTTACAAAAGTGTTTCACCATCACTCTGGCAGATTACCAAAGAGAAACCATCACACGTAAGCTCACAATTGTGTGTGTATGTTGGGGGAAAAAATTATCATCAACCCTCCAGTCATGAGCTCAGAAACACATCTGCTACACCTGCATCACCAGTCTCATTTACAATGCTTTGTGTGTGGGGCTATTTTGCAATATCCTCCCCATGCATATCTTTACAACCAATGTGTTTACAAGAGCACAGCCTTTTTCATAGATAGCCTCTCCCTTTTGCTGTCAGTGCAGCAGATTTAACTTTTTTAGATTTAATTTTTTTTTTACACATTTTATTTCAGATGTCAAGAGAAACTTGGGGGGTGCCATCATCGGGAGTACTGGAGGGACTTTGTGCACCTACCTTACATAGCCAGTCCATGCAATCCAATGTAAGCCATTTGGCCTGATAATGTACTACACAATTGTCTAGCGCTACATGACTCAGGTGTTATACGATCTTTTGTAAAGCATCAGATTCTGTGACCAAATTAGGAAAATCAGTCATGTGTTTGTGTCTTGTTGTGTTTAGGGCATAGATTAGAGTACAAAAGGTGTGCTGAGATATCACAACTTTTATTGTGGTTCTCTTACATATAAAGCCAATTTCTACACATCAAACTCAAGTGGGTTTTTGAAGGCTGATACAGCTTTTGATTCATCTCGGGTAGTGGCATTCCACTCCAATGACAGCAGTCTGGCTCCTCGTTATGTGATTTCTGCCAGACACTTTGGGGTTGTAGACCAGTGTAAATGCATAAATGAAGGTATTCTCTGTCATCTAAGAAAAGGAGAACAACTGATTGACATTTCTTGTATAAAAGTGTAATATCAATGCATTATATGAATAAAAACCTCACCACTAGTGTGCTGCCACAGCTGTGTAGCTCATATTCAAAGATCAGCACATGAGACAAGTTGTCGATCTCAGTGGCTGAACAACCACCAAGTGTAACATCCCCTGGCTTTATCAGCTTGCCGAGGCCCAGCAAATCCTGGCTTGCTTCAACCTGGATCCTGCTTTCCCCACACCTCACAGCAACACGGTTGGCCGTCGCTGATTGCCGCAGTATAAATTTGACAGGGATCTTTGGCTCTGAATCCACAGGATTTTCTGGAAACCTCCAGGACAGTGGTTCGAATACTTGCTGGATTTGCTTTGCCTGGAGAATGTTATCTTGTTGAGTAGACTCCATGGAGTGCTCTCTCTCAGGTTCTGCTTCTTGCTTGACTTCAACCTCAACCCCCCAGTAGTTTGGCTCTCTTATACTGATGAATCGAGCGTCACTTAACCTGACACACGCAAGCACAAAACCAAATGCAATAAGCTGCCTGAACCCCATTGTTGCAAACACAGAATTTTCTATGCAGCTTTCTCAAGCATGGCCACTGCAAGCAGACAAAGGAAGTGACGCCTCCCTTTGATTAGCTGGACCCCTGTGCACATGTGTAGATCTCAAAGCTGCACATGCCTTACTAATTAGAGACAGGAGACACCAATAGTCACAATAGTAGAGACATAAAATAGAAAATAATATAATACAAAACTTTATCATTTGATAAAAATGAAACAATGAATGAATCAAGTTGTTAAAGTAACTAAGTACAGTTATTTAAGAACTGTTGACATATTGAGATGTTTTTATATTGCTTTGTACTGCATTTTAAGACACGTATTATGTGAGGGTGAAAAATGTAATAGCATTTTCATAATTTTACTACTTTATACATCATGTTTTGACATTTAGATTTTGTTTTTATGAGTACATTTGCTCAACTACAGAGTGAAGTTGCTTGCAAAACCTCTCTGGAACAATTTCAGCACAGTGCTGAACCGATGGCTCCAGGATCTGGGGCTGTTCTGGAAGCACAAGTGGCTCCAACACCAGAGTGAACAGAAAATGGATGATCAGTGATATGTGTCCTTTTCCTGGTGTTCAGACACCTGTAGCATCTGCAAAAGCACTGGAAGTGACATTCTGCCTTGAGGTATAGACCCCTGTCATTGACACAAATAACATGTCATTCACACAGTTAATTAGAGCAGAGCCAATCAGGACCAAATGAAATTCAGGTAATATGTGTCCATGCAAATTACTGGCATGACAGACCTGTTTTGTCACTTGCTGTTGGCTTAAGAACAAGGCCCCACGGGCCTCAGATTTAAATTGTGGCGCAGTACTGGTGGTCTGCTTATCAGGTGTTTTGTTAGCTTTTGATCATCAAACCCTAACTGACTTATGAAATGACGTTCTGTAGTACCAGTCAGTACAGATCATTACTGATTGGACCTTTAGTATTTGCACCAAAAGTAGAGCTGCAAATATAAGAAACTAAAAATACAGTGTGTTACTGTTGAAGTCATGAACTGATGTCTCTAATTGATTTAATGTCCAGGCCTGGTCAACAATCTGAGTCCACTGCAGTTATGTAATATCTATTTAGGCCTCCAGGAACATAAACTGTACAGCAGAAGTGAGCCCTCTAGAGTTGAGTCAGGATGCTGAGATGGCAGCTGTTTCCTTTTACTAGCTCACAATTAAGTGATATTAAGTGATAAAATTGACAGAGCTTGGCAGAGCATTTCAGAGGAACAGGGAGAGCCTACGGCTAATGGGGCACTAACTTAAATCACTTAAAAGGCCTTGAGTGCATTTTGCCAAAACTACGATAATATTTGTCATGATTATGATGGTTATAACTGTAATTTGGGATGCTGTAATTGCATAGACAGTGTCTTCGAACAACATCTACACTTTTGTCTTTGACTGTATACAAATCTGCATCTTCACTTCTTAAGGTCAGTGTAATTCTGGACTGAGAGCATACTTCTTTAGATTTCTCTTTTAACTTGATAGAAAAGTCCTTTATTTTAGTCACCATATTCCTCTTCTTTAGTTCTCTGCTGCCATCTAGAAGCCATGCACTTTTGCTTATTTTATACTGAGTAGACAACCAACTGCTTGAACATAAACATATCTGCACTGCACTGCGCTGTATTTCACCATATTTCATGGTTTTAGATAACAAAATAAATGACGGTTCTGGGCTACTGTAGAAACCTGCTGGTGTAAAATGGTGGACTCTGGGAAGTGGACCCGCTCCCTATGTAGATATAAAAAGCTAATTCTATGTTAAAAAATTGTAGGTTCTATATTATTTTAGTTTTAGAATAGAATGACCTGCACTGCAATGGTTATGAGACATTTTTTCCTTTTGGTAGCCAAACCATGTACTCTTTGTTCCGGTAGTATGTATCCTGACATGTAGCTCTTTCTCACAATGCCATGTAAACACATTATATATATATATATTTATTATATATGCAGAGTATAGATATTGAAAGAGTAAGGCTAAACTATTGTGATACAAAGAATACATCCAAGCCATTAACTTAACGGAATACACACATTCTCCCTAGATGAAGCAGTTATATTCTAAGCTTGTTAAAATACAAATTCACACAGTCTTTGATTTCTTCACAGCTGTCCTTCCTGCATTTCCCACATTTGGGAGTTTCAACTGTGTTATTTTCAGCCTGAATGATATAACAGTTTTCTCTTGGTTTTCAAAATATGCCGCACTGCTGACAGCAAACTTGTCCATGTTTGTGATTGGTCATATGCTGCAAACACACCCCTTTTTGTGAACGTGCTCACAGCCAGATTGTGTAACACTGGGTTGATTTACTGTGGTTTATAATCAGCTTCATAGGACCAATTAGCTGGACCACGGCTGTTATGACAAGTTAAGCTAGACACCGAGAAGATATCCAGGGTATGTTGAACTTACTGCGTAGTACAGGCCCCTAGAGGACATTTGCAATCTACTGAGTGCACTATTCTAGTCATTTCTGTTGTCAGTTCTCTGCAGTAAGCTAAATTCCATAGGTGACATTTTATGGTCACTTTCGGAATGACTATAAAAGTAAGAACTTTGCTTTTAGGGAGACCAAGGTGGGTTTTTGAGACACTTGTAATGTAAGCTGAAATTAACAGATGTGTTGTTGTTTCCAAGGGATTGTGGATAAGCCTTGTTGTTTCCAAGGGATTGTGGTGCTGCTTCCTGCAGCAACACCAGGTTAGGAAATAGGTTTCACACTGTCGGGGAGTCTTTATTACTACCTGGATATTGTTGACCAAATTTCTCCACCAAGATCATTGTTTTCAAGTGTTTTCCTTCTATAACTTCCATTAACTATAGCTGTTGTCCAGTTTACTTTTTATGGGAGACAGCTGTTGATTCATAAAAAAGCTTTATTCCAAAAATGTTTACTGGTGTGATTTAATTTATTTCTCCTCTTAAGCTAAAAATCTTAGGCAACACAACTGAGACTCTCAAATGAGTATATCTAATTGTTATTATTTTTTTCCTTATGTTTTAGTTCTTGAAGGAACTTTTCATTATTTGATCTGGAAGGAATCTCCACCTTATCAAAAACAGATGACATGACTGTTCTGTCCGTCTGTTTTGCAAGACATAAGAACTTTGAATCTTGCACACTAGATCTCTATATTGCTGCTCTGCCAGTTCTGCCTCTTATTCCTGTCTTGTGTTCCTGACCACTTGACTACTGCAGCCTGCCCCAACGTGTTGAAGACTTGATTCAGCACCTATAAAGAGTAGAAAATAATTTAAAATGGAAATAATTTTTAAGACTGGCAAAGATGATAGAAAGACCCTGACAACGTCAAAGGGGCTGAAAAGATTATTCAGTGTCCCGCTGAAAGAGAATGAGGTGGATATGAAGAAAACGTTGAAGCCGAACCTTCAAGAAGGAGTCACCATGTCCGAAGATACCAGGGAAAGCGAACAAACTGCCATCAGAGTGCGAGCTGAAATAATATGATCTAAACCAAACAAACTACTATGTGTCATCCAACAAGATCCTAAATGCTGAGATGCCTGCAGACAAACTGCAGCCACTTCATACAGCTTAACTCTCATCTGCCAATAAGAACCGTAAGTTGAAAAATTACATTTACAGATGTGAATGAGTTTGATGTTACTAGGCCTTAATAAATTACACGTCAGTCAATAAAGTAATTCGAGGTAATAAGTTAAACTCAGAAAGATACTAGACTAAAATAGAAATGAATAACAATAATCAATAAGTTTTAGCTCTAAAGTAGGATATCCCTTAAAATAGAATAATAAGAGACTGCTTTATAATCTTTCCTGGTTCGTCTTAAACTTACAACTGCTGAATGGTGCATTTATCTTTTGAACAAAATTTAATTCATAGACGTTAATCAAATAACAAATTTTATTGATGAACAATAATCAATGATATTAGTCATTGTTTCTACCAGTCACATGTAATCCCTTTAATTCACACATGCTTCATCTTTATTCATTTTACAAATTTCTTCAATTATTTTCTGTTTAGTATTTTGGGGTGTAGTAAAAAGATCAATTAATATTTTCTTTACAAAGAACTTGATCATTTGATATGCGTATATTTGAAATTATAAGTCACTGTACACTAGGCCAAGAACTCTGTAGCAACCCTGAGACTGAGACATATTGATAAATATCAAATTCTGATATTTTCAGTTTTTCCAAAAATTGGTGGCGTCTGAAATTTAATTAAAATGTTAAATTATGCTGTTTAAGTTAATCAAGCCATCACTCCCCAATCTCCTTTTTTCACAAATTCATTGGTTTATGATTCATAATTGAGTTATAATTTCATAGTTAATTAATTATGAATAATTATATCTGCTAAAAGAAATAACACTACAAATATCGGAATACAAAAAAAGGATTCAAAGTGTGTTCAGATGTGTTCTTTACATAGAAATTGTTGCAGCAGGCACTCATTCTTCTTTGGATAGATATTACAGAGGAAAGTTGCAGTTTCTCTAGTTATAAAAGCCTCTCCAGTACCAGCAGGTACAGTTGAGGCCTGAAGCTATGAGCAGGATGACTAGCAGGGTGATGAACAGGCCAAAGCCGATAATGGTGGCAGTAACAGCCCAGATGAACGTCCTCCTGGACAAATCGATCATCGGTGACCTGAGGGCCATTTGCACCCTACGCGCCCGCCGGCGGTCCTGAGGAGGGTAGCGGGCCAGGTTAACATTCTCCATCCGCAGAGAGCGGACCAGGCATGCCTTCTGGTGGCTCAGCTGGTCAAAGGTGTGCTTACCATGGTAGTGGCCCATACCACTCTGACCTGGAAGGGACAGAGAGAGGTCTGCAGTCATGTCTTTTTTCCAGTTTCCTCTGTCCAACTGATCTTATCAATGCTATGGTATGGACAGGTGCTTTTTCCTTAATAACTGATGGTGTTGCTCAGTGTACTGTTAGACCTGAAATCTGGCTCTGCTCTACTTGTGCATCAGATAATAAATGTAGCCTTAAAGCTGCTAATTTTCATATGGCCAATGGGTCAAATGAGTGTATATCATGAAAGGCGACACAGATAATTATCACCAACACTGTAGTTTACCTCAACCTAAGAGAGCTTTGTAGTGTTTTCATTATCTCCGCCAGGAAATTATGTGGCATGTAGTGATTGTGGTCATTTAAGTGTGTGTGTGCCTGAGTGCATGCCTGTGCCTCTCTAAATCTGTCTGTCTGTATGTGCACAGCTAATTTCGCAATATATTGGACACATCAGTCTTACATTTTTTGTGCATATTTATGACTTTATGCTCAAAGACTTCTCATTGTTGCAGTGATTCACACTTAAAAAAAACAAAAAAAACCACAACATTTTATTGAATGTTTTATACCATGGACAGTAAATAGAAGTTCCTCTCTTGATGTTCACAACTGATCTCATAGTAGAAGACAAACTGAAGCAAGCCGTGACAACAACGGAGCGGGTCTTCTTATGTCAGTAGAGGAGAGCTAGTTAGCTGCTAGCAGCCTGCGGTGTGTTTGACTTTTACAGAACTAACAGCTTACCGAATTTAAAACCAGCAGGACTGATACTTTTTGTTCAGATTAAGTGCTAAACAGTCAACATGAAGAGTTACACAGTTAAGCTGTACAGAGCTGCTTGCAGACAGCTTCTTTAGATTAAAATGAGAACATATCTACATGAGACTGAAAAACACCTCTAATACATTTGAGGTCTGGCTGGGGGGGTTAGACAATTGAGACTTGTATTCATTCAAACAAACATTACAGCAGTGGTTGTTGCAGACACACCTGGTGGAGAACTGCATTCTACTGAGTGCACTTTTATAGTTTAGCTCATAGATTTGTATTTACAGCCTGCAACTTTACTGTTTGGTTCAGTCTCACTGATCTCATATTAGTGTTGTTTCTAGAAGCAGGCAGGTGCTTTGAATGAAAAATCACTGATAAACAAACTGTAATTTACCTGCGCTAAAGAATCTTTTTTCTCAGGCATTCGAGCTAAAAGGAAAGTCAATATTGGATATTTTTCTGCTTGACACAAACAAGACAGTGAATGATTGATATGAATGATAATGATACTTTCTGTCTTTCTTTATTGCTAGCTTGTGAGCAATAACAACTTTTTATGATAATGTGGTTGTGTTTACATTTATTTTCCAAACACCTGAAACAGCCAGGAGAAAAACAACTTCATAAAATGATGACATCGTGGTAGATGTGTACCTTTCGGAATGTTTTGAGGTTCTTCTGCAATGTAGTGTCAGCTTTTAAGTGCACAGGGTGGCATTAATAAATAACTTGTTTTATCTGACCAAAAGTTAAAAGCAAAAAAGATTGCAATGATAAAAAACAATAAATCCTCACACTGGAGAAGAACCAAGCAGGTCATCATTTTTGCTTGGAAAATGACATATAGACCAGTGTGTAGGACACAGATATGATATAATATGCCATGTGCCATGAGCAGAGGGGTAGTCAGTTGGTTGCAAGATTCCACTAAATCCTTCACACGGCTCCTTTAAATGGTGAATCGATTAAAAACACTACTGATTAATTCCTGTTGATGGACTAATTCATTCATTCTCAATATTCAGGTTCTCTTGTAAAAAATGTTGGTAGATATACCCCTCTGTTACCCCTCCCTTCCAAGCGTGACGAGAACTACGGTGGCCTTCAGGTAGGGATAGTTATCTTGAGGATTGTATTACTACTAACAGTCGTACTTAATATAATGTTATAATTATTATTATTATTATTATACTTTTGATACTCAGTTCTTTCTCTTGACTAAAGAATTGCTTTTAAAAACATAGATAATTAAAAAAAAATCAGTACAGGATTATAATTAATTTATATTTTAGATATCAGTTTGTTTCTAGAGCAGCAACAGTAATTTTAACAACAGCAAAGTAACTATATAAATAGTCATCATTCCTCCTTTCCTCTGTCCTCCAGGCTGCTTTGCCTCAGCCAGCAGGGAGCTAAAAGCTAAACTGTTTTTGTTTTAGCTTGCTTGTAAATAAAATGCTTTTGGCTGTTTGTGTAAACATAGTGGAGGTCGACAGAGCCAATTGAATGAAATTTCTCTTTTGTTAACTTGTTAATGCTTGTTGAACAGATGTATTGATAAATCATTGGCTTTTTACTGGCAAATGTTTTATTGCATGTCATAAGTAACAAGCCTAGATATTTTGAACTCGAGAAATCTTCACTTCAACTGGATTACTTTGCTGTCTCCAACGTGGTTTCTCTGACTCTGCTCTGTATGCTGATTTAGTTCTGTGTTTGTTTTTTCCATCTATGTATACAGTCCAATGGCCCCGTAACAAGTTAATTAAGCCATGCGCAGACATCATGATGAAGTCCACCTAGCTAAACATACAGACAATAATGCACTTTGAGGCAGTCTTACCGACACCACCAAATGGGAGTGAGCTGAGTGTGTAGTGCATCATAACATCATTGACCGTCACTCCTCCACTTGTGGTCTCCTCAATCATCCTTTTTGTTGCCTTCCAGAGACAGCAGGAGAAGAAACGAAAAAAAAACCCATAAAGAACATTAAACATTATAACCTGCTTTAAATCTCCTCACTCCTGCTGTTTCCTCTTACCTTCTTATCAGAGCAGAAGATGTAGAGTGCCAGAGGTTTTTCTCTCTCGTTGATGAAGCGGATGGCGTCATCCATGTCACTCACAGTCACTATAGGCAGCAAGGGGCCGAAAATCTCCTCCTGCATCAGCCTGGAGTGAGGGGGCACGTCCTTTAGCACTGTTGGGGCTGCATGTACATGAACAACGTTTATTAACCAAAAATATTGATTTAAACACTGACTTATTCATAACCTCACTGTATCTTCCTACCAATGTAGCGCTGTGAGGCATCACTCTGTCCTCCCACTACAGGGGTGTAACCCTCCATCAGACCCATGACTCTATTGAAATGACGCTGGTTGATGATTCGACCGTAGTCCGGTGAGCATTTGGGATCAGCGCCATAAAATTCCTTCAATGAATCAAAAGATATTTAGAAAAACTGTGTTGTTTGATTTTGATTTAGATGTTACCTTAGACAGGTTTAAGGGATGGTACCAGTAGAGTTTGTCGGATGCATTCCACCACTCGGCCCTGGATGCAGGATTCACACAGGATGAAGTCTGGAGCAATGCAGGTCTGACCGCAGTTGACAAACTTTCCCCATGTTATACGACTGCACACCAACAGTAATGGAAGAATAAATTGTCAAAGATCACTTTCATTTACACTCTACGTAAAGAACAATGCATGTGATAGTGTTTTATGGCTTTGAGGAAGTCATAACAAGGCACATTTATGCATATGTAGCCTATGCAAAAAGAATAAAACCGTTACCAGCGTACTGCTTTGTTAGACCATCCAAAGTTTAAGGACAATTACAGTGGTGTGTTACGTCCTCTTAAAACACAAATGTGAATACATTTGCATTGTTTTCAACCCTTTTCCAAACCACCATGTAGGTACTACAATTTTCTACTTGCAACTGCTTTCCATGTGTTCCCTAAAATTAAAAAAAAGAACTTTCTGAGACTTAAGAACTTGCTTGAGCTACATGAACTATCACAGTGCTTTTGAGAAATGTGCTTCGTAATCTATTCCATGACACTCTGGCATCTTATTTGACCACCAAAAATGATCGCAGTGGTAATAAAACTCAGAAGATGTACAAACAAATTTTATTTGATTGGCTTGTGTATTTTGGGTGCAAAAAATAAGCTTTGTACTAAATAACTTTCCTCTAATATTAGATGTAGGAGCTAAAACGAACAAAAATAATAGTAACAAATTATTCAATGACAAAGTCTTTGAATAATTTGTTTCAAGTCTCTCAATAACTTTTGTTATAGCATACTGAAATGAATAGAAACAAATACCTGCCAATAAGGTAAATCAATAATTCATAAAAAACATTTCTTGTTATATTTGTTGAGATTCTCTTTACATCCCGACAGCAATCAATAAATCAACAGCTCTCTCAAAGAAAAGACAGAAATCTGGTATCTGTTACAGTCCCGCGAAATGACTGGACGAGCCATCTCCCTGTCTACATACCTACCTGCCTTTCTGCCTGCCTGCGAGCACTCACCACAGTCTTCCAACAGCTGTTAGCTTGACAGATGTGAGTACTAACAATAGCCAGGTTATTTGTTTAGCTTCATAATGATATATGATATGTTATGATAAATTTGGGGGAGTGGCCGTGGAAGGAGGCCGGAAGGGACAGTCTGGCGGTGTTGCTGTCCTGGTGACATTTTCTTGCAAGATTATGCAACTTTACATACACTTTAGCAGGACTGCAGAGAAAGAAGCAGTAGCAGTTAAATCAGCTGCCTTTTTGTTCAAAGTGCTTAACCTCCACAGGTCATCAAGTAAACATTGCTGTATTCTTAGCAGAACACATGAGGCCAAATTATGTTATGTAATTGTGTGTGACCACTAGTGAAATGGACTACTTTGATGAGTGGCATGTTACCGGCAGGCAATTCTGATGTCACAGTCCTTGTCGATGTAGCAGGGGCTCTTCCCTCCCAGCTCTAGGGTCACTGGGGTGAGGTGGCGAGCCGCAGCCTCCATAACTAGTTTACCGACAGTGCTGCTGCCTGTGTAGAAGACGTGGTCAAATCTGAGCCTGAGCAGCTCCTGTGTCTCTGACACTCCACCTGTTACAACGGGGTACAGATCCTGGAAATAAACAGCAAAGTTTTATTTTTCATATTTCTTCATCTTTAAATATGGAACTATGAGGAAACTACCTTCGTTTTTTTAAATGTCTGGAACGTTCCTGAGAGATTTAAAATTATGTTAGCTCTTAGGTAAAATGAGTCCCTGCTGATAGAGGGAGTCCTCTCATACAGTGGCCACTTGGCCAAAGTCAAACATATCTGAAATGCAATGTACATTATTCCATCAACAATAGAAGCCGTTGTTCAGACCTTGTCCAGATAGCGAGGCAGCAGGGCCCGTAGGAGGAGGGACGAGTATTCGCTGAGCTCTGACGGCTTCACTACTGCTGCGTTGCCTGTAGAGAGAGAACACAGGTTTCTTTGAATGGAATGAGATCAGTGAGTGACGGAGAGCACACAAGTAGGAGACTTGCCTTTCCTTTTTCCCCTTCCATAATGCTCATAGACAACTCATCTGAAATGACTTTCTTGCCAGTCAATAATGAAAATTGTGTGTAAATGTGGGTGTTTGAGTATTTTATCATGTGACTGGGGTCCTTTGCTGTGGGGAAGTGGAAAAGAGGTGTTTCCTTTTCTTGAATTAAACTTGTACTGCAAATACAAGTTTGACGAACATGCATTTTTAAAGACATTAACTTATATATTCATAGGTGTTTAACTGTTATTATTATCTTATCTGTTGTCCAAATTGTCCCTTAAAGGAGCAGTGTGTAGGACTAAGTGATATCTAGTAATGAACACCCCTCCACCCACCCCTCCCTCTCCTGGTGTGTTGGAAAACTATGGTGCCTTCAGGTAACGTAATATCATAAAAAGTATCTTTCTGGAGCCAGTGTTTGGTTTGTCCGTTCTACTGGCTACTGTAGCAACATGGCAGTGCAACATGACTTTGTGAGTAGCACCCACTCCATATGTAGATATGAAGGGCACATTATAAGCTAACAAAAACAAAACCATTCCTAGACTGCGGTAATTATAGAATAATGAAAAAACAATAATGAATATTATAATCCATGTATGCCATTAAATAACCCTAAATCCCTGAACATGAATTGTAATATAGGCCACCTGTATGACACGTGGAACTTTTTTTAAATTATTATTATGATGCAGAACAAAGGGATGAAGCAGATGACTTTTGATTGCTTTTATCTTTTCTTTTTTAAATTCCTACCGCATAGGGAATCATCATTTTGGGGTTTTTTTCAGACTGGCAGTGTGAACAAAATAAGATTTCAGGATAATTCTTTACACTGGCAATGGAGGTGTACATGGCTACTTTTAAGTAAGCTATAAAGAAGTATTGAAGGGCTGGTTTTAGTATGGCTACTCACCAGCAGCAATAGCTCCAACCAGGGGCAAGAGTGTGAGAGCCCAAGGGTAGTTCCAAGCCCCGATGATGAGCACCACTCCCAGAGGCTCCGGCTGGATATAAACCTCATCTGAAATGGTGAGGATATTCCTCTCGACCGGTCGTGGAGCTGCCCACTCTGTCAGTTTCGCTAAAGCCAGCTTGATCTCATTCTCAATGCCAATCAGCTCCAAGAGCGGTGTGTCGTACTGGCTCTGTAGGAAATCCAACCACTCTGATTAATCATTTATCCTGTGTCAGGAACAAATCCATGTGAAATAACCTGGTAACTTTAAATTCAAATTTTCCTCCCCATATTTATTCAAGCAGACTAGCACTCTGCATCATTGCACTTTTATCTACATTTCATTGTCGTTGTTTTTTGTGTTTTTGTGTTTTTATGTTCATATGTATACTTGTGCATTTTATATTTTATGTGTACATAATAGTAAAATGTTTATTCTTTGTTATTCTAGGATATCCTTGTTTTTTGTTTATTTGTCTGTTTCGGTGTACTACTGATCGTAAAAAAACAGAGTCAAATTCCTTGTAGGCATACGCTAACATGGCCAATAATGCTGATTCTGATTTTGATATTATTATTGTTACAATAAATGTTACACGCAACGGAGAGCTGTGTCTCCACTCACCCTGTTGATGTCCTGCTTAAGAGCAGTGGATATCTCAGCCTCTTTCTCAGTGATCATCCTCTGCAGTGCGCAAAGCTGTTGCAATCTGAACTCCAGAGGCCGAGTCCTGCCGCTCAGGAAGGCCTCCTTGGCCCGCTGCACTGCCTGCCTCTCCATAGATGGCTTGAGGACAACACAGAGCCTCTGAAACTGCAGACACAAAAGTAAGCGGCAGGCTTGTCCGTTTGAAACATATTCTTAATGAGCTATCAAAATGTCCTGATATAACTTTTATTTTCTGCACAATCTAGTAAAGACTGGCCAAAGCGTTTTTGGAGCCTTGAGCAAAGACTTGACTGCCTCCCTTCCTCACCATACATTTAATAAACTATAGAGTGCTGCAGGAATTAGTCCTAAAACCCCAAAATGAGTTAGCATTTTTGCACACCTCAAAGTCACCTCAAAGAGTGTTTTAAAATGGGTTTTTGGTTAGATGCCTGAAACATGGTCTTTGGTCTTGCTCTACAACATGGAATACGTCAGTAAATATCCCTCCCGTGAATTTTGAAGATTGATTGTATTGCTGAACATGTGTTTGTATGCTACAGAGATTGTTTTCTGCAATAATCCACAGGGAAAAATCCCTTTGGCTATTTGTTGAAGAAACCAAAGCAATACTAACTTGGCCCACTAAAATATGTCATCCCTGTGGCACTCTATAAGGTCACCTACAAAAGAACATTAATGAGCACTTTACTTGAATCTAGTTATGAGTGATGATAAGTGCAAAGTCCAAGTTCTAAAAGAAGATAGGAGACAACTGTAATGGCTGCTCAGTTAAATTGTTTTAGGCAAAGTAGGCAACAAATATAAGAAGAGGTATTAAACATTTATAACTTTGTTTCCTCTTTAACCCAGATTTAGTTTTTTTGTTTCTTCTTTTAATAAAGTACAAAGATCTCTGCTGACATTTTTTTAGATTTCGTGCCTTTAGAAAAAGTATTTCGTTATCTTTATTAAAATGCTCAAATCCATACCCATGACACTTTTGTTTGTAAAATAAGTCTTGTTTATCAAAGTAAAAGCTATTTTAAAAAGGTAAGGCTAGGCCATAATGGTAACTGTTTTATTTTCATTAGGTGGCCTGTTGTCAATCTGATAGAACCCTAACAGATATTTGCATAAGACTCGACCCTATCTTGTAGCCCAATTTGATTCAGTCTACAATGTGAGCCTCTCTCTCCCTGTGTTGTCATTGCTGAAGAAATAACATCAAGCATCTTGTTAAGGAAAGTGTTTTTATATTTTTTTTCATTAAATCTGCATCTGATATTTGTAGCCAGAACATTCAAAACCTCCTGGATGTCCATGTATTTACAGGAAGCACTCTGTTTGACATCATCGTGCATATGTAACCAATGTCTGAGGGTGTTAGGCTACTCTTTTTTATTTAAGTCCATTAACTTAGATCCGCGACCTAAACGCGATTTTATCGAATATCAACATAATTTGATAGCATTATCCATTCGTTTGATTCGGAACAATTGAGAAAGAAGAAAAAGTTGACTCACCAATAGCCTCAAGTCGAATACATATGAAGTGAATTCTCAATAAAATATTGGTTTAATAATCCGTCACTGCTCTCATCTGAAAGCGCTTCAGATGCCCGACACGCTGCGGGCTGACTGACTGTTATTGTATACTGGTCACCAGTCAGACTGCTCTTGGATCAGTTTACCGGGAAGCTTGCTCACTGTGACCACTAGCTTCATTCAGTATATTGATAACATCTGATCCACCCCCTTTACAGCTTTTAGTTAAGCTATCATGGAGGTCAGTGTATCTTAATAACAGCCATGTCGTAAATTACAATAACCTTGGGATTGTGTTAATAATATGTCCTCGTTAAGATATATCAAACTCATAAATCAGTGTAGTACAAAGTAAAAAAACAGGACAATGATTTATAATAGACATTTTGTGTTATTCTTAATTGCAGAAACTAAAAAACAGAACTGGCATCACCAAAAGCAGACATGTTACACAGTTTTATTATTAGTAATGGAATTTTTCATAACTTCAGAAACTTAAAGAAAACTCTCCAATCCTCATATTCAATACCAATATTGCAAATGGCAATGCAATAGACATGCTGTAAAACAATATTAAACTCTGGTAGCAGCTTAGGATGTAAAATAATTGAACTGCTATAAAACCATATATTTAAAAGACAGAAATCATCAGTATTGCATGAATAGGAAATGATATGGACCAGTAAATCACAAGATAGCTGTATTTATACTATAGGCCAGGGGTTGGGTGGTTGTCCAAGATCACCTGCACCACCAGCTTTCAACTCATGCCACCAGTTTCTGCTCCTCAGCCTCATTGTAGGAATCTCTGCAAGAAAAATGAAATCCATATAAGTGTAAAGAGACAGATCCAAACTGTTTGAAATCCAGGGATAACAGATAGTTCAACTGTTCTCAGAAGCACAACAAGCGTGGATGTCAACTAATGTGGTTGGGTGGACCAAAACAAAAGGGTCTATTTAGCAGAGGACAGTGAAGCATGCTGGGTAATTAAAGGGAGGGTGGATTGGGGGCATTATGTGGTTAGATTTCTTGGACAACACCACACATTGTTTGCCAGAAACAAAGCCATTGTTCTAAGAGGGTAAAGGCCTTTACGACTGTGGGTATGTGGGGATGGGAGGGAAGTACGAATATCTGGTTATCTTGAGAAACTGTATTGTGTCATTATTCAAAGGGTCATCACACAAATACCTTTTCATAAAGTTTTTTTCATAAAAAAATTGTTTCATAAAGTACAACATAGTTGCATAAAAGACAAAGATTTCCTGCTATTAAGGCGACTAGATTCCAACAGCCATTCTCTAGTCAATGATTAATAATGAATAGAGTCTAAAATTGTAGTCCTGGGTTAATCAGTAGGATAATAAAGTATATAAATTATTAACAAAGAACTGGCACTTGCATTTGTACAGCGCCTTTACACTACATGTCACCATACTGCCATTCCCATCCATTCCCACACTGATGGCAGAGGCTACCACACAATGTGCCACCTGCACATCAGGAGTAAACACATTCATACCCATTGCATCATATTTATATTTGTATACTGACGTGACATCCTTCGGGGCCAATTTAGAGTTTAGTGTCTTGCCCAAGAACACATTGATATGAATAGCCGCTCTTCCAACTGGAAGACCTCTTAGCCTCAGCCACCAAACATCAAATGGTTGTTGGGTAACATTAGTTAATCCAACTCAAAAAAGGGCCCAACCCTGGAGAAATTGCAATAATAATAGTTCCATGCTTTTTTATTGGTACACCCTCTTTCATTTTATATTAAAAGTATACTCAGTCTGGGTAACATGGTGTTAATATTAGAGGGTCTATATACACCTATCTTTGATGACATACAGTGGGTACGGAAAGTATTCAGACCCCTTTAAATTTTTCACCCTTTGTTTCATTGCAGCCATTTGCTAAAATCGAAAAAGTTCATTTTTTTTCTCATTAATGTACGCTCAGCAACCCATCTTGACAGAAAAAAACAGAAATGTAGAATTTTTTGCAAATTTATTAAAAACGAAAAACTGAAATATCACATGGTCATAAGTATTCAGACCCTTTGCTCAGTATTGAGTAGAAGCACCCTTTTGAGCTAGTACAGCCATGAGTCTTCTTGGGAATGATGCAACAAGTTTCTCACACCTGGATTTGGGGATCCTCTGCCATTCTTCCTTGCAGATCCTCTCCAGTTCTGTCAGGTTGGATGGTGAACGTTGGTGGACAGCCATTTTCAGGTCTCTCCAGAGATGCTCAATTGGGTTTAGGTCAGGGCTCTGGCTGGGCCAGTCAAGAATGGTCACAGACTTGTTCCGAAGCCACTCCTTTGTTATTTTAGCTGTGTGCTTCGGGTCATTGTCTTGTTGGAAGGTGAACCTTCGGCCCAGTCTGAGGTCCTGAGCACTCTGGAGGAGGATATCTTCCAGGATATCTCTGTACTTGGCCGCATTCATCTTTCCTTCAATTGCAACCAGTCGTCCTGTCCCTGCAGCTGAAAAACACCCCCATAGCATGATGCTGCCACCACCATGTTTCACTGTTGGGATTGTATTGGGCAGGTGATGAGCAGTGCCTGGTTTTCTCCACACATACCGCTTAGAATTAACGCCAAAAGTTCAATCTTGGTCTCATCAGACCAGAGAATCTTATTTCTCATAGTTTGGGAGTCCTCCATGTGTTTTTTGGCAAACTCTATGCGGGCTTTCATATGTCTTGCA
This sequence comes from Anoplopoma fimbria, assembly GCF_027596085.1. Classification (NCBI taxonomy): domain Eukaryota; kingdom Metazoa; phylum Chordata; class Actinopteri; order Perciformes; family Anoplopomatidae; genus Anoplopoma; species Anoplopoma fimbria. The sequence continues at coordinate 12,557,978 of NC_072449.1, forward strand.
CTGAGGAGAGGCTTCCGTCGGGCCACTCTGCCATAAAGCCCCGACTGGTGGAGGGCTGCAGTGATAGTTGACTTTGTGGAACTTTCTCCCATCTCCCTACTGCATCTCTGGAGCTCAGCCACAGTGATCTTTGGGTTCTTCTTTACCTCTCTCACCAAGGCTCTTCTCCCACGATTGCTCAGTTTGGCTGGACGGCCAGGTCTAGGAAGAGTTCTGGTCATCCCATACTTCTTCCATTTAAGGATTATGGAGGCCACTGTGCTCTTAGGAACCTTGAGTGCTGCAGAAATTCTTTTGTAACCTTGGCCAGATCTGTGCCTTGCCACAATTCTGTCTCTGAGCTCCTTGGGCAGTTCCTTCAACCTCATGATTCTCATTTGTTCTGACATGCATTGTGAGCTGTAAGGTCTTATATAGACAGGTGTGTGCCTTTCCTAATCAAGTCCAATCAGTTTAATTAAACACAGCTGGACTCCAATGAAGGAGTAGAACCATCTCAAGGAGGATCAGAAGAAATGGACAGCATGTGAGTTAAATATGAGTGTCACAGCAAAGGGTCTGAATACTTATGACCATGTGATATTTCAGTTTTTCTTTTTTAATAAATTTGCAAAAATTTCTACATTTCTGTTTTTTTCTGTCAAGATGGGTTGCTGAGTGTACATTAATGCGAAAAAAAAAAATGAACTTTTTCGATTTTAGCAAATGGCTGCAATGAAACAAAGAGTGAAAAATTTAAAGGGGTCTGAATACTTTCCGTACCCACTGTATTTTTGGGGTCAATCTTTCCAATTAAAAACTTTTTCAGATGATATTCTAATGTCTTATAGCTTTATTTGGAGTAATATTATACACCCAACACCCAACTTTTGGTCCATAATTTCCATTTGTAGTTGTGCGCAAGACTGCTCCACATGTGTTTGGCGCGCCTTATTTAAGGAATATAAAATTCAAACTGGTTATAAATTAAAACTATATATATATCAAAATATATCACTGTAAACACAACTAGGTCATTTCAATAATAGTATTAATACACAATAGATCACTTGTTGATTATAGTCACTTACTGTAATAGTTTCAACAGATTGTGACCCCCCACCCCTTATCTGGAGGTGAGTATGAGGACACTCTGATGTCAGTAGTTACTGTATAGTCCTCTGCCATGGCATAGGCCAGTATGGCCCTTTCAGCCACAAAGATTGGTCAGACTGGGCCAATCTAATACTTTCAATATTCCGGGGGGAAATGAGTGACCCCTCCTAATTTGAACTAATAATTGTTTATCTTTAAATCTTGTCTTGTTATGATATACATACATTTCCATAGTCTCTGCAACTCTTCCAGCGCACAACATTTGTTGGACAAGAAAATACATTTAAAAAAATGTCCCCTTGGTCAAACCATTATGCAAGCTACAAGACCAAGAGCTCTACTCCCTACACTTCAAATTGGGGTTTGTATACAAAATCATCACCACTTTGCCTTAAAATTTCTATATGACAGTACGAAACTCTAGCAGATGTCAGACGCATTAACATTGCTCAATATGTACAATAGTCTGGGGACCTCAGGGTTTCAATCTGTGTGCTGATATGCATCATGGTTCTTATGGAAAACATCTTGCTAAGAAAAACATGCAGACTTTGTTTGGATTTTTTAAAGAAAAGTTATTTTCTAAGGTTGAAGGTACCCTCAAAGTGAAAATATACATTTAAAACAGGTAATATCTTATAGTTTGTTGTTGCATGTTAAAGAGTACCCCAGAAAACCAATGTAAACATAAATTATCTGAAATTAGTATGTTCAGGTCAATGAATTTACCTTGATCTATTAAGTATATAACTGTATACTTTTAATATGTTACTTGATGTCCCCAGGGATCACATAAAACCTTGAATGATAACCTTTGCAAATTTATTCGGGTTCTGGGCAAGGTTTTCCAATTTGTTACATTCATGGCCTTGTAAAGTTCCAACAATATTTGTGAAGGTGAGCTACTCTCGCCCCGCCAGAAACCTGAGTTACTCTCAAACTTGTAATGTCAACTAGTATAAAGTCTTGAGCTGCTCCATAGACAATGAATTGGAGAGTGATTTTGTTAGTTTTCTTTTCTATACCCACATATGCTTTATTCCATTGTAGTGTTCTCAGTTGTGACATCGAAAATGTGGCCCATATACTCATCTATAGCATCTTTCCCTATTGAGCATTTTCAGACTATATACTTGATGACTTCACACATTAGTTTTAATTTGTTATCGTTTTGTTTTTAACCAATTACTTTTGGCATTTGGAAGAGTCCTACATGTTTTCAAAAATTCTGTACTGTCTAGGTCCCTAGCAATCAAGGTCAAGGTATAGGGTGAGCAATCATTTTCTACAGAAGGCAACATCGGAGGAAGGGCTGAAACACATGCAGACACCATAAGTTTTGTGTTCTGTCTCAGATAATATACATAAAGCATTCAGTTCTGCTTATAACATGTCAAACATTCATTACACCATGTAATTAAATTAAACATTTTCCAACTTAAAGAACTAATTAAAATAAATAATATTTCTGAATTAAAACACCAAACAAAATAAGTAGCCTAGTTAATAGTTAATTCAAACCTGCCGGTCAGAAAGACTTTCAAACAAATCAGGTTTCATTTCTGGTGTAGCTATGCAGATCTTTCCATTTCAATAAAGCACATTGCTTTTCCACTTTAGCAAAGACATATTCAGAAGCAGATAACTCTTTAAATATCCGGCATTTAAACTGGTCTGATTTCAGCTACGTTTTGGGACAGCACACAGACTTTTCATACGACTCATATTCAAAATAAAAGCACTTAATTTATTTCATGGATAATCTGGTTTGCAGAATGTCCAGAAGCCCCCTACAACATTTCCATTCAGTTTAGATTTGACCTTGTGGTACGAAAAAGGACCTGTCCATTTTATTTCCAGTCTTATCTTTGTGATGACTGTTGAATCTGAGATACATGTTTTCTTGTTGAATTCTTCCCAAATTGTCTGGAAGAGAACAATCTTGTGATTAAGATCAGCATTGTTGACCTGTAGTTTAAACTGGATTATGTTCTTGATTCTTTTCTGTCAATTTCTCAATTGTCAAAATATAAAATCAGCAGTCACAAGAACAACTTAAAGTAATGTGTGCATGCATTGATATAGCAGCAAACTATTTGCTATGTAAATATATAAATATATAGAATATATAAAATGAATTTGCTCTCCCTCTTTGTGTTGTAATCCAAGTTTCTCCTTGCTTAGTTAAATCCTACACACTGGTCCCTTAAATGACTCCAGCTCATGCCTCTTGCATGAGAACAGTTTAAAGGATATGGTTTAAGGATTCTGTATTTTTGTTAGTGTCAACAAATGAAACACCAAAACCTACAATAAATTGGTATTACTAACAGGTATTGTGTGTGTATCCAAAGCCTGATATATCTCATTCCTCTGAGCCGTAGAGCTCCATTGTTGACTAAAATCTTTTAAAAATACTCCACAACAAATGCATTTCTCTTTGCTTAAAACTACTCTTATTATCACTGAGACTTTAAAAAAAAAAATATATATATATTTTGCTTTAAGATTTACATCTTCAATAGGAACCAACGGACAAGAGGAGAACGCCAGAAAGCTTTAAAGACTGACAACACATTTCTGGTTTTGTCTTATTTTTTAATCGATACTTGAATGGTGTGGCCCACTAAGGTAACAGTAGTCTTACTAGCAGTAACATTGGAAGCCATTGGGTATTTTGATGGAAAGGTGTTAACAAAGCTAACTGTGGTTGTCATTGGTCTCTTGCGCTTGGGTTGATTACTAACCCATGGTGTGAGAGAGATTCTTTATTGGTTCTAGAACACTTGACAGTTCGACAGGCTTTTTGTTCAAAAGGAAATTACATGAGACTTCAGGAAAGGATTTTAAGGTTTAAGTTGTCTGACTATTAATAGGGATGATACTGAATCTGCATTTCAAGTGTTTGCATACTCTTACAAATTGTGTTATTGCATTTTATGTATCTGTTCTAAAGACAACATGGCAATGCTTTATTTAACAGATCATAGTTTCCTAGAAAGGAACTGATTATTATTTGTAAATTCATAGGAAGGTCCCTGAAAAGGTCAATGTAATTTAATAATAATTATAGGTTAAATGGAGACGGGGTTCATCTAATTACTCGGTTAATTTACTCATATCAATTGCTAGCATCATCTAATGACTCTTTAAGTCATTTCACAACAAGAAAGTAATATGAGTCAACAGGCAAGCATTAGATTTTAACACATACAGAGAATAAAGGGTTGAATAATGAAAGAATAATTAATCAATATTTACTTGGGTCAAAATGCAGTGGTTGTTTCATGGAAATTCCTATGTAATCCTGATAATAAACTGAATGCGACTCACTTAACTCACAAAAAAAAGTCTCAGAAATGTAATACCCCTGTAATTACTACCACATTGAATAGTTCTTTTCAGGAAACATCCTAGAAACTACATACATGTAATGTAAAACATTGCCGATATCAAAGCAAAACCTTTTATCGCTCTTTGAACCGAAGTGGGATATTTTAGATCCTTCACCTGCAACACAAATGCTGCCAAGCCTGCCAACGAGGCCAGCAGTGCCATGCGCCTCAGCCTGCGCACGTTGACCTGCTTGAGCAAAAAGAATCGCGCCCAGCCCAGCTTTTTGGCAGTGTGAGGGGGGTAACGCATGCTGTTGACTCCCTCCATCTTCAGCTGCTTGATCAGACAGCTGCGCAGGTGGCTGAGCTGGTCAAAGCTGTGGCGACCATGGTAACAACCCATACCGCTGTTACCTGAGCAAGAAAGGGAAGAAGTCAGCTATAAATGTGTGTCAGCTTTATTCCTCAAAATAAAAAGGAGGCTAAATAGCTGCAGGTTGGTTTAACTGTTAAATACTCACCAACTCCTCCAAATGGCAGAGCGCTAACAGTGTAGTGTACCAGACAGTCATTAGCCAGTAGAGCTCCACTGGACGTCTCTGCTATCACCCTTTTTATCAGCTGTTTATTAGATACAAACAGTCCATCAAACAGAGCACGGTGGGTCAAATCTTAACACCATAGCGTTTTAAATTCAAAGACAAAAAATAACATAAAATAATAACTTGAATAATGGAAAACAAAGATGCCTGCATGTGATGCGTTTACCTTGTTGTCATGGGAGAATATGTATATAACCAGAGGTTTTTCTCTCTCATTTATAAACTGGATGGCCTCGTCTACACCGCTAACAGTGATGATGGGCAGTAGTGGTCCAAAAATCTCCTCCTTCATCACTTTTGATTCCCCGGTCACATCCTTCAACACAGTGGGAGCTGCAAGGAGAGAGGAAGACGAGGCTGGATACTACAGTAGACAGAAACAAGCTACACACTTTTCAAAGACACCTTTCAAGTCACAGCTGGACTGGCTACCTGGAAAACAGATACATTTTCCAGTGAGCCAACTTTCCTTTTGGTCAAACACAACTGTCTTTTTATTTTTTCAAAAATGACATTCAACCAAACAAAGGACCTCAACCCGGTAGACCGCTACTTGTGTCTCGTGTGAAACTAAGTCAACATAATTTTCCCATAGTTTTGTGACGTAACTTCTGTACTTTACTTATGCCAGTTATGCAACAAACGGACACGGAAATTTATTTTCAAAAGACACTATGCATTTAACAAGAGGAAACTGACAATCTATTCCTGACAGGGCCAAAGCCAAGTAACGATACTCAAAATATAGTTTTAATTTAAGTGGAAACTTTCTAAGCGCCTTTCTATTGTTTCAACCCCTCAATGCGCTTTAACACTATATTAACCAATTCACAACAATTCATATACCGATGGCAGGGGCTACCATGCAAGACCTTGCCACTTGCCCATCAGGACTAAGTCCTGATCACCCACACACACACCGAAGGTAGAGTCTTGCCCAAGGACACATCGGCAAGAACTGGGGGAGCCGAGGAACGAACCGCCGACCATCTGATTAGACCCTCCCTCTGAGCCACAGTCGCCCAGAGTAGTCCTGGGCACTAGGTCATTGAGCATAGCAGCTTTTCCAGAGTGTTAATCAACACCATGTGCATGCCAGTAAGGTCTACCATCAATAAGATGCAGTGTAATCAGCTGGCTTCTTGAACTAACCACAACCACAATTAATAGAGTTTACATAACTTTAGATACTTGCCTAACATACAGTACAAATTATTTTTAGCACCCAATTGCTCAAACAAACCATGTACCTATGTAGCACTGGGATTCATCACTGTTTCCACCAACAGCCACTGTGCTCCCCTCCATAAGAGCCATGAGCCTCTTAAAGTGCCGCTGGTTTATAATACGTCCGTAGTCCTCAAAGGTTTGTGGATTATCTGTGTAAAACTCCTGCGTTGTGTAAAAAAAGATAAATCATGTCAGATTTCCATGACTTTAAGACACATTTTCATAACCATACATTCTCTGAGTATACGTGGACAAAATAAATGGTCAAAATTTAGCACAGTATATCTATCTAAGATTAATGATAAACTATGGCTGTCAAGGGCTATGACCTGTAAAGATGGCTTGTGTCATAACATAACCTGACCTAGGCAGGGCTGGACATACTTTTTTTTTTTGCTCCAAAGCTTTCTTTATTTTCCAAAGTAACGAGCCACACTTTTCAAAAACCACAATATTGTTGTTTGGAGATTATGTTTTATTTGACTCAAGTTGACTGGTGTGCCATCATTTTTTTGAAGAACTACATTTACAACCCTTTTAAATGTAAAGGACCACTGTAAAAATCCAAATCAAAACTACATCAAATGCATATTCATCAGATATTCGGCTGTGATAAGGTTGTGTGTGAAAAGCTTATTTTGCATAGATACATGCAACTGATTGAGACAAAGACATAAAAAGAATAGCTTCTTATTGCATAAGCGGTGGGTAGAGGAAAAATTTGAAAGATAAAACCTACTGGAAAAAGCAAGAGAAAATCTATTTCCAACCTATATAAATGGGTATCAAGTATGTGTATCAAATTCATTTAGTCCTAAAAACACAATTTTAAGATATTTGTTGGGTTCCTGGAAACAGGAACTTCTGACTCCTGGATGACTGCCAGTTCTTAACACTGAATATCTTCCATCTCGCTCACACGCAGGTCAAGTCTTTATATCAACAAAGTCATGTGTGACCTCGGATGACCCCAGCCGGGTATAAGTTCCAGTTTCATCCCTGAGATCAGTCCTACCGAATCTTCTCGCGAGTCCACGGGATTCGAAGTGACCAAGAACTCTGGCAGTCATCCAGGATTCATAAAACCGCAGTTTCATCTATAACTTTCGTTCTATTCATCCTTACTGACCACCAGAGACAGTTCTTAAAACTGGATGACTTATATCAACAGAGTCAAGAGGAATCCAAAGTACATGGTACCCTTAACTTAATATTTTGTTGCACAACCTTTTGAGGCAATCACTGCAATCAAGCGATTTCTGTAACTCTCAATGAAACTTCTGCACCTGTTAACAGGTATTTTGGCCCAATCCTCGAGAGCAAACTGCTCCAGCTGTCTCAGGTTTCAAGGGTGCCTTCTCCAGACTGCATGTTTCAGCTCCTTCCACAGATGTTCAATAGGATTTAGATCAGGGCTCATAGAAGGCCACTTCAGAATAGTCCAATGTTTTGCTCTTAGCTATTCTTGGGTGTTTTTAGCTGTGTGTTTTAGGTCATTATCCTGTTGGAGGACCCATGACCTGCGACTGAGACCAAGCTTTCTGACACTGGGCAGCACATTTCGCTCCAGAATGCCTTGAGATTTCATTGTACCCTGCACAGATTCAAGACACCCTGTGCCAGATGCAGCAAAGCAGCCCCAGAACATAACCGAGCCTCCTCCATGTTTCACAGTAGGTACAGAGAGGACATCAGACACCTGAGTTCCCTCAACATGAGCTCTAACGACTGTAATGAAGCATCTCTGAGGCTGGTAGAGGAAGCATCAAAAGTAGCCTGCTGCAGTGAAGCTGAGAGGGTGAGAGAGGGAGATGCCAATACGACCCATGCGCTGTGTCATTAGCCCTGGAAAGTAGGTCATTTGTGACCCAACATTGGGGTAGAGGGCACCTGGCATCAGGCCTCAGAGTCTCTTCAGGGGGATCTATGAGGGAAGTAATAGTCAGCTCGATGGCTGGCATACGGTCAAGGCCAAATTTTGCTGCATCCTGCATGGCTGCCAGGTTTCGGCCATCCAATGTAAAATGGGGGAGAGCATTGGTGTCCCTCCAGCATGCATGCATCTCACTCAGATATTCTTCAGAAGGAGGAACACTAAAGGTGGTGGGTGCAGGAATGCGCCTGAAAAAGGCACTAGCAGGGGGAGTTTCTGGCTGATGTATATCCAGCTGCCGGCGTGCCAGTGCCATGTGAACAACAGACGCCATGGAGCTGTCGTCTACGCCCTCTGAAGATATACGAGCTGAAGAGTGGGAGCCAGGCCCAGAAGCATGTGAGGGCTGCTCTTCCCTGTACTCAGTAAAGATATTTACTGAGTACAGGGATATAAGACAAACAGTAACTCTAAAGTCATAGATAACAATGTTAATCGATCTCACCCAATTGAGGTTCACAAATGAAGATGGTCCTTAACACAACGATGATGAACAAGATAGGAGCATCCGCCAGTCCGTGGCTCAATGGTCCGACCGGCGAATACACCATTCCCTCCTAAAGGGGACAGCTTGTCGCAGCCTTTGGAGGGCGAGAGAGCAGCAACTCCGACCAGTGGTCACAAGGCTACAAGCGTCGAGCTCAAGAAATCGTAATCATAGACAATACTAGCTTAAGCTAAAGCCACCATGGTAGTAAGTCTCCGTAAGCTGGAAGATGAAAAAGACTGATCTAAGGGATGACACCCGGCTGGGGTCATCCCATGTCACACGTGACTTTGTTGATATAAAGACTCGACCTGCGTGTCTGCAAGACGGGAGATATTCAGGCTTAAGAACAGTAAGGATGAAATAGAACCAAGGGCTGCAAGAAGGCAACTGCTGAGCCGCTGAGATGGGTACAACACAGGGATAAGACACCCTGTGCAGCTGGGAGGCTTCACCTTCCTGAGGTGTGCCCAGCTAAGCCGCAGTCCAAGGTTACAGTTTCCCAGCTCCCCGGCATTGGAAAATGACCTCAGCCACTCTGCTCCTCCAGCAGAGATTGATGTCCATTTTACTGGACGGTGGTGGATCCTGGTCTTTCTCAAGCAATGTCTTTAAAGTTACTTGTCCAAGTGAAGACCTGGCATTGCGCAAATGTACATGTCGACAAAAAAGGTTAAAGCTGCAACTCATGTAGGAGTCTGACTTTACCCCGAGCAGAGAACATTGTAAAATTCAGTGAAGTAACTGATCTGGCCGAGTTTTTTCCAAGTCGATCTTAACTGAACCACATACACACATTTGTGGACTCGTGCATGTCGCCTGCAGTGGGAAAACTTATGCAAACTTAAGACAATACTCAGTCCAGCACTCCATGATGGGGAATGTGGGCTGTTGCTAGACATATGTTGGCTACTAGTGCTGCGCAGATCAGAACGCCATTCGAATCGCGTGTATGCATGACTCATCCACCCGCCACCCATCCAAATGAAGTATTTTCTTCAATTAAGAGACCCTCACCCATATGAACATTTCACTCCCCCTCTAAAAAATACTAAATTATGTATTGTATTGACGTATGAGTGTTTTCTTTAAAGATTTACTTTAATCATTAGAGAGGTTGCTTACAGTGGCCAAATTGTAAACTTTTCCATGTGCGCAGTAATGTCACTGCAGCAAATATCGTTGGACATTTAAGCAGCAAAACTAACTGAAGATATAAACATGACATCAGGAAACAGAACTAAACTTACATTTTTTGATATAATCAATGATACTGTTCCTCTTGTATGAATGCGAACTGCAACTCTTAGTTGTCTGCTGCGGAGCAAAAGTGTAAAGCAGCTCTGCTTTGTTTAGCTCAGTCCTGACAATTGTGGTAATGATAAAGTTTTTGGTTTGCGCGTAAGGTTCACACAACAGGCTGGGTATTAAGAAACCCTGACCTGTGCATCACTGCAGTACACTCTGCTCCACAGGTTGCAAAATGTGGATATATAATTCAGTGCCTTTTTATTAGAAAAATTTAAGTTTTGTGTCTTGAAGTGTAAATAAATGCTTCAGCTCAAGTAACAGCTAAGTCAGACACAGTTGAGAAGGAGCGCAGGGGACAGTTAGATGCATAGATTAAAATGTGAGTGAATCTGTAGACCTGTGAGTAAAAAACCCTTCCAATATCCTCCAGTTTAGACATGCACTGTCAGGACTGGAATGACTGTAGTAATGTAGGGGGGCCAATGGTCCCTTGGCCCCCCTACTTCCAGCGGCCATGCTACACAGGAAAAGCGCTAAAAGAGAACCCCAGTCAATGAGCTACTGTCTGCCTGTTGCGGACGACATGCTGAGCTCTTCGAGACGTGCGCACAACACACAAGCGTAAATTTTAGACTAACCTTGATGCACTTCTTGATCTCTTCTACTACTTGGCTCTGGATTGAGGGCTCACACAGGATAAAGTCTGGAGCAATGCATGTCTGGCCACAGTTGACAAACTTTCCCCAAGTGATGCGTCTGTATTGGGAGAAAAAATTATGACAGAGCCTTTAACCTTGAACATACACTTTTAAGTTGTCCTAACTCCCCAACTGCTGTGGGTTGTAGTGTAGTTGCAATGGAGTTCACATAATGGCAGCATTTTTGTGATACATTTTACAGTTCAGACTGACCGACAAGCGACACTAATGTCACAGTTCTTGTCTATGTAGCAGGGGCTCTTTCCTCCCAGCTCCAGGGTCACTGGGGTGAGGTGGCGAGCCGCGGCCTCCATCACCAATTTACCAACAGTGCTGCTTCCTGTGTAGAAAATATGGTCAAATCTTTGCTTCAGCAGCTCCTGGGTCTCTGATACTCCACCTGTCACCACTGGGTACAGGTCCTACATTGAAAAAATGCAGTTATTAAAACTTGATGTACATTCACACTAGATGTAGCTAAAGACAAAAAACAAAGCAGGAGGCTCACTTTGTCTAGATACTGGGGGAGAAGTTCCTCCATGACCTTGGCGGAGTGAGAGCTGACCTCGGATGGCTTTATTACTGCTGCGTTACCTAAAAGATGAAAGAGAGACACAATGTGAGTGGTGACAATCGTTATGCTGTGTCCATGGCAAAGGCAAAGCCAATTTTGCCTTGCGTTACTCGTGGGATCATTTGTGTTTGTGTTACTTATGCTGTGTTCACACCAAAAGCAAAGCGAATTTTTCGCTTGTTTAGTTTACATGCAAAAATACTTGAGTTGACAACAGTTTCCATGGAGATAAGCCCCTCACCCTCTCCAGCGAGTCTAGCGTGAATGAAGCGAATAAACACAAATGGACCCGAGAGTAAACTGACGCGAGGACGCGTCGCAAATATTTGCTTCGCTTTTGGTGTGAACACGGCATTAAACTAGACAAGCTGGAGAGCGTGTAGTTTACTTAAACATACCAGTTAAATAAGGTTTGTAAGCCATATTATATTTTTTTTGCTGAAACTAGAATGCATATTTGAACATGTTTGTGGTAGCAAAAACATTGGTAAACTTGACAATTTAATGTAGTTATAAGGCATATAAATCTCTTTCTAAATGTTTATTTACATATAAAGTATTCTAAGTAGTGAACGTTATGCATTATGTCCGGGTATGAATCCAAAAAAACAGACTGTGCTATGTTTAATTGCAAGAAATGGATCAAAAGGATGTCAGATAACTACATTATGATGCCGATTAGTAGTCTGAGTTTATGCTTTGTCAGTTCCATCCACAAGACGACAAGCAATCAGTCCTAGGCATTGCTAATGTTGCAGCTTCTCCATCAACAATGAAACCAACAGAATCTAGGCATAAATATAGCAGCAACGTTATTGTTTATGAAATATGATGTACTATCGTAGAGCTCTGGGTGCAGCCACAGATAACTACAATAATGTTTTTCTCCATTTCTGATTCAATGTCAGGGCGTCAGGAGAAAAATCTCATTGCTGATAGGATTTCATGTCATCGCCTCACGCAAATTCCCACGCTCAGGATGAAATATTTAAAACTTGCGAATATGCTTTGCCCGATGCAAATTCACGTCTTTGAATCATGCTGCGCGAAAAGTTCCTTTATGGAGGTTTGACTGCTTGAGGATAAAAGCTTTTGTGATCTGATAAATAGAGTTATCGATGAGTTTCTTATAAATAACCAAAAATATATTCTATCCCCTTCTCTTCTTTGGGAGACTCTTAAAGTTGTAATTAGGGGGGAAATTATAGCTTTTCTTCTTTGCAAAATAAATTACGTAAAGAGAAACAAGATCAACTCATTAAATCAATCAGAGATTTAGATTTACAAAACTCAACGGCACCTTCTCCTGAACTTTTAAAACAAGATTAAATTTACTAAATGAGTATGATTTACTGTCGACAGGCAAAGTTAAAAAAACAACTATTACAGGCTCGTGTTTGAGAGAGAAAATTAAAAAAATTGCATGAACAGTGTATGAATATGAATAAAAATAATATACCAAAAAAAAAGTGCTGTCTGTTATCCATGTAGCCCCTGTAGCTACACCATACACCCTATGCACACTTAATAAAACCAGTAACCCTATCTGCAAATACATATGGGTGTGTATGGGTATTTTAAGTACCAGCAGCAATAGCTCCAACCAGCGGCTGGAGGGTGACCGCCCAGGGGTAGTTCCAAGCCCCGATGATAAGCACCACTCCCAGAGGCTCTGGCTGCACATAAACCTCATCAGAGATGGTGAGGAGGCTCTTCTCTACTGGCCGAGGAGCTGCCCACTCTGCCAGTTTCTCCATAGCCAGATTGATCTCTCCCTCCAGTCCAAGCGTCTCAAACAGCTCTGTCCCATGTTCACTCTGAAGACGTAAAAGAGGGTCAAAATCCAGTGTTAATTCCCAGTTTGTATGTTAATTAATTCAAATTCACGTTTATTGATCCAGCAGAAACACAAGGTCTTACTCTATATTTACCACATTTTGCCTCAAGTCTCAAAGGTTACAAGTTTCTTATCAAACTTTTGTCATGGGATTTTGCTTGCATTGGGATCCTATCAGTCATATGCGGAGGTGGCATGGCTCACATTGAGTTCGGATCTCGGTGAGGTGTGGCGGAATTTTGGCACAACAACAGGCACAACCCGGACAATTCGGACAAATTCAGGTCTTCATCAACTTTCCCTCCACAATGGTCAAACACTGAGCCTGGAGCACAGCTGAAACCCACTCGCTGAGTCCTATTGAGTTACTGCTGTTGAAAAACCCAACATTTCCTGATTTGCTGCTTCAAAACAAAAGCTTTTAAATAATAATATAACATGTGACTTTTATTGTGAAGAATTTATAGAAAAATGTGTTTATCAACCAATTAGTGGTGCTTTGTTAGTGGGTATTCTTGAATAAAACAAGTATACTAATACTCCAGGGAAGTAGAGTAAGCAGCAAAAAATAACAGGGGACTATAATTGTGAAAAATGTATAGAAAATTAAATGTGTATCCACCATTTCACAGACACTCCTTTGACCACAAAAAGAGTTACGATCTGCCGTATCTAATCACAATAATCGCAGACAAGATTAACCACGGACCAAGGTCTTATTATCATCTGCAGGATCTCTTGAGAACAGAGCAAACAAGTTGTAACATCATGCTTTTTTTCCCTGGATTTTTTGTATGCACAAATTAACAGTGACTGCACCTATTGTTGTCCAACGATATTTATCACATTACAGGTTTTAATGTCAGTTGGTCTCATTCACTAATATGTGCGTGGAAATGTTCTTATTTTGCTCACAAAATAAGTTGCCATGCAAAATAATGGTCACATTCATGACATATGCGCATTAGCAATTTTGTTCTTGTTGGTGAGTCAGAACGATTGTAAATTGACAGTGCCCGCTACATGCAATCAGCATACCACTAAGCCTCGATTTCTCTATATAAGGAAATACGTTTGAAGAGAAGTTTATCATGGAGAAAGCAGTGAAGTTGAAGTAAAAAAAGAGAAGCATAGCCCCTAAATAAAATTGTAAAACAACAAGGCAATAAATGTTGTTTCACCTGTGATACGGACTTTGGCTCAGTTAAAAAAAGAAATAGTTTGAACTGAACGTTTATGTGGAAAAAATAGGATAACAAACTAGAAGAAAAATAAGGACCAAGATGCAGGATGAGGACAAGGACCATCTGATATGTCGGCCAGAGATGAGAGACTTGCTGCAATCATTGGACAAAAATCCTTGAGTGAGAGAAATGAGGTTGAAAGTTAGACATCCATTTTTTTCAGAATTGTGCGACAGCTGTACTGAATAGTTCGAAGCTTCGTTCATAACGTTGACGTTGAAATTCTAAATCAACATTTGAATTTTTCCTGCACAATTTCTTATAATTCAGTTTTTTTCAATTCAGTTTATTTTGTATAGCCCAGAATCACAAATTACAAATTTGCCTCAGAGGGCTTTACAATCTGTGCACATGCGACATCCTCTTTCCTTCCCTCACATCGGCACAGGAAAAACTCCCCTAAAAAACCCCTTTAACAGGGAGAAAAAAAGGAAGAAACCTATGGGAGAACGACAGAGGAGGGATCCTTCTCCCAGGATGGACAGAATGCAATAGATGTCATGTGTACAGAATGAGCAGCATAACAGTTCTTAGATACAACACATTCAATGTATATGACATAAATGATTCATATAATAAGACTACTTATAATAACAGCAGCAATTATTACAGTAGAATTATAGCCATGAAAATAGGGATAGTAATGTGACTAATAATAATAATCGAAGAGGAGAGAGGAGCTCAGCGTATCCTAGGTAGTCCCCCGGCTGTCTAGGCATATAGCAGCATATCTAGGGGCTGGACCAAGGCGAACCTGAACCAGCCCTAACTATAAGCGCTATCAAAAAGGAAGGTCTTAAGCCTGCTTTTGAAAGTGGTGAGTGTGTCTGCCCCCCGGACTGAAACTGGAACCTGGTTCCACAGAAGAGGAGCCTGATAACTGAAGGCTCTGGCTACCATCCTACTTTTATATACTCTAGGAACCACAAGTATCCCTGCATTGATTGAGCGCAGCTCTCTAGTTGGGTAATATGGAACTATAAGTTCCTTAAGATAAGACGGTGCCTGACCAGTTAGAGCTTTGTAGGTAAGTAAAATAATTTTAAATTCTATTCTTGATTTAACAGGGAGCCAGTGCAGAGAAGCTAATACTGGAGTAATATGATCTCTTTTCTTAGTTTTTGTTAGAACACGTGCTGCAGCATTCTGGATCAACTTTTTTTAAAGGTAAAACTTCCTTAAGCAGCCTAGTCGGAATCGGGTCTAAGAGACAGGTGGAAGGTTTAGACTTAGAAATAGTTAAAGTCAATTGTTGAAGGTCGATGGGAGAAAAGCCATCTAAATATATTTCAGGTTCTACAGCTATGGATCGATCGGTACTGGTTGAGGGCAGTAGATTATAAATTTTTTCTCTAATAGTTAGAATCTTATCATTAAAGAAGTTCATGAAGTCACTACTACTGAGGTTTATAGGAATACACGGCTCAACAGAGCTGTGACTCTCTGTCAGCCTGGCTACAGTGCTGAAGAGAACCCTAGGGTTGTTCTTATTTTTCTCTATTAATGCTGAATAATAGGCTGCTCTAGCATTACGGAGTGCCTTCTTATATATTTTAAGACTGTCTCGCCAGACTAACCGCGCTTCATCCACATTGGTGGAACGCCATATCCTTTCAAGTTTTCGCGATATTTGCTTTAAATCGCGGGTTTGAGGATTATACCATGGAGCAAACCTCCTTTCTTTTATTAGCTTCTTTTTTAGAGGAGCTATAGAGTCCAGTGTCATTCGCAGTGAGCATGCAGCACTATCAACAAGATGGTCAATCTGAGACGGACTAAAGCTAGCGTAGGAGTCCTCTGTTATATTGAGCAATGGTACTGAATAAAACCCTGAAGAAATCGCTTCTTTAAATTTAGCTACAGCATTATCAGATAGACATCTAGTGTAGAAACTTTTGCCTAATGGCATACACTCTGGTAGAACAAATTCAAAGGTTATTAGAAAATGGTCCGATAAAAGAGAGTTCTGTTGAGAGACAATTACATTTTCTACTTCAATACCATAAACCAGAACAAGGTCGAGGGTATGGTTAAAAGAGTGAGTCGGTTTATGTACACACTGACAGAAGCCAATAGAATCTAGTAATGAACCAAACGCAGTACTAAGGCTATCATTATACACATCCACATGAATATTAAAATCCCCTACAATAATAACTTTATCTGTCTTAAGGACTAAACTAGATAAAAACTCTGAGAATTCAGATAGGAATTCAGAATACGCACCTGGTGCACGATACACTATAACAAATGAAATTGACTTTAATGCTTTCCCGCTCGGGTTTGAAAGACTAAGAACAAGGCTTTCAAATGAGTTGTAATTTAATTTAGGTTTAGGGTTTATTAATAGGCTTGAGTCAAAGATAGCTGCTACTCCACCTCCTCGGCCTGTGCCTCGAGGAATATGAGTATTAATATAACTTGGAGGAGTTGATTCATTAAGGCTAACGTACTCTTCATGACACAGCCAGGTTTCAGTAAGACAAAATAAATCAATATGATTATCTGATATTAAATCATTTACAAGTACACCCTTAGATGACAAGAGTCCACATTTAACTGTCCTGTTTTGATGCACTGTTGCATCGGTTGCCTTAACTTTTATTAAGTTATTTTGTATAACTCCTCTTCTGTTGACTTTAAAGATCATGCAACACTTTATATTATTAGTATAGAAGATTTCAAAGGTGGCTTTGTTGTTTCTGACTCCTGTAGTCCAAACATTACAATAACTTCATTATGTTGTTGAATGCCAAAAGTCCAAATCTATTGAAAAAACATAGATGTTATAATTTCTAAATTACACAAAATAAATTTATCTGACAAAATACTATGCTTCAATTAATTTTTGACGGCATTAAGCCTGTCAAAAACGACATTTCCACTGCGGTCAAAAAACTATAAAAAGGCTCTATATAAGTTCAAGACCATTTACCAATGCCGCAGGACAGTAATAAGCCTGTCCAATAATTTTATTTGGGCCATATGTCATAAATGGAGAGGCTACCTGCCTGTCTGCCAGTGCATTCATTGCTTGTCAACAGTCTTCCAAAAGCTGCTAACTTGACAGCTGCAAGTAACAACAATAGTCATGTTCATTGTTTAGTTTCATTATGATATTCATAATAATAATTTTAGAGTAGTGTAGGAAGGCTGCCAATGTTAACGACTTAGCAACATTCTTACTAGTTTCGCAAGATAACCAAGCCTGCCTTCAAGTTAAAGCTGAAAAATACTGAGATAGTTTTTGTTTTTTTATACCTATACTCAACCTCTAACTCTACCATTTTGTTAAACTGAGCTGGAAATTGACCTAATATGCCTATAGGGGTTGTGCTTTTTTAAAAGTTTACATTACTCTTTAAATGCAGAGACTATTATGATCGTATCTAATTACACAAGTGTAAATTACAACAGAAGATAAATAGATGAACAACTTGAACATGTTTAGCTGTGTTCAGTGATCTTAGCTGCAAACTTCTATTTGTTTTAATCAAATCATTAACTGAGTTTCAACTCCCTCCACAGATTTTCTATGGGGTTGAGATCTGGAGACTGGCTAGGCCACTCCAGGACCTTGAAATGCTTCTTACGAAGCCACTCCTTCGTTGCCCGGGCGGTGTGTTTGGGATCATTGTCATGCTGAAAGACCCAGCCACGTTTCATCTTCAATGCCCTTGCTGATGGAAGGAGGTTTTCACTCAAAATCTCACGATACATGGCCCCATTCATTCTTTCCTTTACACAGATCAGTCGTCCTGGTCCCCTTGCAGAAAAACAGCCCCAAAGCATGATGTTTCCACCCCCATGCTTCACAGTAGGTATGGCATTCTTTCTCCTCCCAACACGACGAGTTGAGTTTTTACCAAAAAGTTCTATTTTGGTTTCATCTGACCATATGACATTCTCCCAATCCTCTTCTGGATCATCCAAATGCTCTCTAGCAAACTTCAGACGGGCCTGGACATGTACTGGCTTAAGCAGGGGGACACGTCTGGCACTGCAGGATTTGAGTCCCTGGCGGCGTAGTGTGTTACTGATGGTAGCCTTTGTTACTTTGGTCCCAGCTCTCTGCAGGTCATTCACTGGGTCCCCCCGTGTGGTTCTGGGATTTTTGTTCACCGTTCTTGTGATCATTTTGGCCCCACGGGGTGAGATCTTGCGTGGAGCCCCAGATCGAGGGAGATTATCAGTGGTCTTGTATGTCTTCCATTTTCTAATAATTGCTCCCACAGTTGATTTCTTCACACCAAGCTGCTTACCTATTGCAGATTCAGTCTTCCCAGCCTGGTGCAGGTCTACAATTTTGTTTCTGGTGTCCTTTGACAGCTCTTTGGTCTTGGCCATAGTGGAGTTTGGAGTGTGACTGTTTGAGGTTGTGGACAGGTGTCTTTTATACTGATAACAAGTTCAAACATGTGCCATTAATACAGGTAACGAGTGGAGGACAGAGGAGCCTCTTAAAGAAGAAGTTACAGGTCTGTGAGAGCCAGAAATCTTGCTTGTTTGTAGGTGACCAAATACTTATTTTACCGAGGAATTTACCAATTAATTCATTACAAATCCTACAATGTGATTTCCTAGATTCTTTCCCCCATTCTGTCTCTCATAGTTGAAGTGTACCTATGATGAAAATTACAGGCGTCTCTCATCTTTTTAAGTGGGAGAACTTGCACAATTGGTGGCTGGCTAAATACTTTTTTGCCCCACTGTATATATTCCAATCCTGCCCAGTGATCTGGTGGGACTCCCAAGGGCAGGGAATACCCATTTCTCTGACCCTCACAAAATGTATACATTATCCTTGAATATAAGGGCTTACTGGAACCTCGAAAAGTTTGAAATACCACACCTTGCCGAGGTCCAGTTTGACAGCAGCTGCAATGTCCCTCCGTCTCTCTGAGATGAAGCGGAGCAGGCTCTTTAACTGGTGGATTCTGTACTCCAGAGGCTTGGTTTTCCCAGTCTGGAAGGACTTCCTGGCCCGTTGTACAACCAGCAGTTCTCCGGACATCTTAAATTAAAAATGGTATACTGTTAACGTTACCCGTTGTATTCTCTTGACGCAAACATTAACTTTTGGTTGATTTAACAGAATTAGCTTTCTCCCCCAGAAAAATGATCTAAAAAGTTGGCTGATTGCTGACGAGTGCTCGAGCTGTTGCTAACTAACGCACGCTATAGCTCACTTAATGTCAGCGTTATGAACACCGGACAGTAGCTAAGTGCCATCGTTAATAACGATTTAAACACATTTTTAGATACATTTCCCTTGCCGTTAAGCAATAAAAAACTGAAATAGTAGTTTTTCAAACACAGTAACGTTTAAGTTAGCACTACCCTAACTGTAGGTTAAGAAGCGTCACCTGTAAAGTTATTGTGCATGGACCTTTGTTTTGCTTACTAAGTCAAAAGAAACGGTGACAATACTAAATTACTCCTGAATACCAGCTATTGTTAATTTAAGTTTTACCTCGCAGATCGTACCAGCTTCAGCATTAAAGCCACTGCCACTGTTGACGCTAGTAGCTTCTTCTTCGTTTTGTTAAATGGAGGGTGGCAACTATCGTTAAAGGTGCATTACCGCAACCTACTGTGCTGGAGTTTGAGCCAGAGTTCCCTATTCAAGTATTCTCTTTAGAATAGGGACTAGAAGATAAGAAACACACGAAAATTAATAATAATAAATAATAATAAATAAAAGAAACAAAATGATATTTATTAATCTAGTAAAATATTCAAACGAGTCTTTGTTTTTCCTTCCTCAAAGTTACATAAATACTTAAGATTCAATACTCCCACCCACAATTATTTAATTAATTATTTAGCTTTCCTCTGTGTTTCGCACTTCTGGCAGTGACATATAACATGTCAAACAGTTTCCTCTTATACGCCTTATTCACACAGACCTGATGGATTCTTTTTTAACCCTGTGTGCCTTAACCTCAGTTTCCATATGATTGGTTGCTTATACAATATTTTAAAAGGGGTCTAATTTTGAAATTCTACATCAGAATAACTTGATATTATCTGGGTTAGACTCTGAGGTGGACTGCTATCATTTTTTAAAAATATTTTATGTCAGAATGTACTGATACTGCATGAGTGATACTTAAGAGTGACACTCTAAGGTCGCCTACTATTAATCCTAAGTGAATTTTGTGCACTCAAAAAATTCAACTAGGGCATCTGTTCCATTAGCAAACTAGAAACATGTCAGTATTAAATTAAGTAATTGAGTTTATGTTTATTAAATGGTTGTTTCATGTTTGTTGAACACAAGCAAACGAAAATTCGGATTAATTAAATTCAATGATGTCCATCCAAAGAGAATGAGGTACATCAGAATGACCCTGTTGGCTAAAGCTATTGCTCATGCTCTACGCCCACCGGATGCAGAAAAAAATCGAACAAGCACATGATGAACCTGACCAGCACAAGATACTGTTGCTGAATCGGTTGGCCTCCTTGATATTAACGGTAAGTAAGCTTTACATTTAAACATGAATGTATTTGTTCAATAGGGTGAGTCATAAATTATAGTTATTAGATATGTGCGATATTTATCAGTTGGCTAGTTTTCTCTTAAGCATGTTTTTTTTTCACGCGCCCTTCTCAAACTTAACCTAGCTTAACTTTGCTATTTTGTTAGCTAGCGTTCAACCAGTTTCAGCTATTCGCACTAGGTGTACTTGATATGAGAAAAAGCTCAGGCTGGTGAACAGCGGTGCAGACAAAGAAGCCTTCAACCTGCCGTTTAAATAAAATTAACGCTCATACAGTTGCACAGAACATGTAGCGTTAGTTAGCTGCGTTTAACCTTACGTTAGCACGTGTGTGACTTTCGGACTGAACATTGTAAGTGTGCTTGAGAGAGAGAGAGAGAGAGAGAAAGAGGGCGGACTGACGCATTGTTCCTGTAAGTTGTTAATATTAATTTGAATGCCTACGCTATGTTTGACACTTGTTACTGTTCCATACAGCTTTACTTAGTCCACACAAGCTCATGTTTTAATGCCACCCTTATCGGCGGAGCTGCGTCTGCTGCAGTATAAATAAATACACAAGGTGTGTGATGGCGTCTCTACTGTTACCGGCTTTTGTGATGGACACTTCCTCAGGTGCAATAAATAGTTTAAACCAGAGGTCTCCAGACCACAGATTTGGAGCTGCATTTGATAGCAAAGTAGCGAAAAGCGAAAGAAGATGATGCTAGAAAACTAATTTTGCCAGCAGGGATACCAGACTCCATTGAGGAATTGTGCCAGACAATAAAAACAAGTTTTGGATTGCAACAAGAATTTCGGCTTCAATATCAAGATGCGGATTTCGGAAATGAGTTCATGAACCTATCGGTGATCTCCGATATACAAGACAAAGCAACGATTAAGGTGATCTATTTGCAAAGTTGTGCAGAAGGAGATGATGCAAAGACATGCCAACTTCTAGCAGTTCGGTGCTCAACAGATTCCATATCGAGCTCCTCGGTCGACACAGATGATACTGAGCCTATTTCATCTCCAGGTTCATCGCCATCTACAAGGCTGCAGGTTTGGCCAAGCGTTTTCAAAGTCCCTTGTTTAAACTATGATGCTGAACTACAGCTTGAAAAGGCCAATGGTGAGTATGATGCTAGAGGAACGCATTTGAGCCCCTCACCAAAACTGAAATCCAGCATTTTGGAACGGCTGGCAGAAGACATTAGCAGATTCAAAGCCTACCCGACTGACAATGATCTAAATGATGTGGCAGAAGCCCTAGTGAAAAAGCATCCTAGCTTGAGGGAGCAGGGATCATTCAATGGCTGCTACAGCTGGAAGATAAGTCTCAAGTATAAAATGGCAAACTTTCGCACCAAACTAAGAGGCCTGGGATGTGGTGTCGAAATTCACTGAAGAACAAGCCTCAACATCTGGCGGCATTGAATGTGAAAAAGCCCAGAAGGGCAGAAGTCAACTACTGTCCGCAGCATCCAACTACTGTCCGCAGCATCCAAAGGGAGAAACCAGTGACAGTTTGGAAAAGGAGAGAATGGCACTGCTTTTAGAGACGACAAAAAGAAACAATGACCAAATAGTGACTGGGAAAATGGAGACGACCTTCTCATACAGAAGGCAAGAAGTTCTTCAAGGACAGCCTATGGTTGCAGACTTCAAAAGCAGATGGCCAGCTCTGTTCACTGGGAAAGAGGTGGGTGTCCTTGACATGCTCAGGTTTATGTCATGCCCCAAAGTGAATGAACACACATTCGTACAGCAAGATATTGACAAATCAAATCGAGTGCTTGCGAAAAAACAAGGATATGGATAATGTGATACTTATTAGATGACTGTATCACCTTTTAATGACATTGGACATTTTGTGATTAAACTGAAAGTTGAGTGAAACGTTCATTGTTTATGTTTTTCAGATCGATAAAGAGTTCATGCGGATATCCACGGTACCCCTCCTATCTACATTCTTTGCTGAGCTTGACCGGTACTCGCCACGCTTGATGCAGATCTTTCCATGCAACGGTGGAGTGGCTGGAAGAAAAATAAAACGTCTCATGGTGGCTATCTCTAAGGTTTGTATTAAAAATGGGTAGACCTATGCTTTTAAACAACATATATTAAGCCATGACAATTGCATGTGCATAATTCTCTGTACATATGGCGGGCAACAGTGCCAGGAGTATGCAGGATTTCACTTCACAAAAAAACTTAGACCAAATGACTTCCTCATCTCTGACTGAAGTTTGTTTCTGTTTCTTTTTTTCTTCAGGATGACACGGTACATACAAGACGTGCATGCATCCTAAAGTCATTGCGCACCTACCTGAACGAAGACCATGACAAACTTGTCAAGGAATACATGGTGAGTTACTTGTGAAGTACACAAGGTGTTACAAAGTAGCCATATAGAGAAAGCATATGTTTGTTTGCTTGATATGTTAAGTTCACTGTAGAACACTGTACTTTTTCCACTTTTTTCTTCATCTGCAAATTCTCAAATTTCTGTGAGGTTGAAAACTAGAGACATAGAATTTCGCATTTGCTCAAGTTGGCAGTTTTAACTCAAAACAATGTTATTATCCATGTTTAACATATTTTGTATCGAGCTGGGCAAGTTTCATGGAGATAAATAATTTAATTAACTCTAGAACACAGACTTGAGATTAAAATAAGCCTTCATTGATGATTCAAGAAATATTAGAACATATTGTTGACTTAGACATGTTGACGGATTCATTCTAAGAGGTTTCCCAGAACCTCACATTGCAAACAGCATATTTAACTTTGTGTTGACTCAACCTCTTGCCACCTTATCTAGACTGAGAAAGTGTATTTGTTATATTGTACTCCACGGAACACAGACACTGAGGCCAACAGTTTGATGGCGCAAACCGTGATGGGAGTGTATGTCATACAGAAGGAGGGTTCGGAACCTGGAGAGAACCCAGAGGACATCGGTGTCCTGATTGAAGGTGACGCTGTTCTCAGTGGGTTGGGGAGCATTGCGGTTGCCTGTGCTCTGTTATTTGGACTGATATACTGTTTGAACCTAAGCTACCCACCAGAGCTCAAATGCACTTTCGAAATCGTGCAGAAGATTTTTCTAAATCTGGATGGGCAGAGTTTCAATTTCTGAAAAACAAACTTCTGGAGTAATCTTGGAAAAAGACTGATGGAAGCAAAGCGTATGTTCCTGCAATGGAGATCATTTATGTTTCAGTTTTGAATTTGTGATCATAAAAATAACCAAAAGGACTAGTTAATTTAGTTTCTGACCTCTGCAAGAACAATCTTAGTCTCAGTTCTGATGTACCGTTTGAATTTAAGCTACCCACCAGAGCTCAAATACATTTTCAAAGTCGTAAAGAAGATTTTTCAAAGTCTGGATGGGCAGAGGTGGTCCTCAAAGCACAATTTCTGAAAAAAACGCTTCTGGAGTCAGCTTGTAAAAGGCTGATGGAACCAAAGCATATGTCGCTGCAATGCAGATTATTTTGTTTTAAAGTTTTAAATTTGACACTTAAGTTTACAACCTATGCAACAACGATCTTGGTCTCATTTTACTGAGCAAAGTCTCCTATGTTAATGTGTGGGTGGAGCTTTCACACAGCCTTGTTTTTGAGCATGCATGCACACTGATTTTACTAGGTCTACAGTTTTGGCTGGGGCTTATGTACTAAAAAATGCTTTTTTTGAGTGGAGGAGACATACTTGCACACAATGTCAGGAATTGAGTAATGTTTTCACTTGAAATGTTAAATAGAATGTTAATTGTTTGTTGATGGAGTCCTTAATATAGGTTAGTTGTATTTAGTACATTACATGTACATATTTTTGACATGTTGGATGTCATACTAAAAACATTGTCTAAGAGAGTACGACTGCTGCATTACAAAAAAGGGCGCAATTGACGTTTTCATTTAAAATGTTAAATATAATTCTAATGGTTTGGTAAAAGTTATTGTATTTACAGGGATTTTTGAAATACCATCAAAATAACTGAATGATTGTGCAAGCAATGTCAGTCATTCTTCATTACTTCTCATTTTTTATGTGTTTTTGCATTGGACAAGTATATTCTTAATTGAGTGTTTGGAGTGTTAAAAACAGTGTTTTTAAAAAACTACAGATTGGCATATTGTTGCAGTCATGCAAACATCTTTTTGGATTACATTGTTTATATATCTTGTATTTAAATGTAATTTACATGTGCTCAAGGTGGCTGCACGGTGGTGTAGTGGTTAGCACTGTCGCCTCACAGCAAGAGGGGCCCGGGTTCAATTCCCGGGCTAGACAACCTTCTGTGTGGAGTTTGCATGTTCTCCCCGTGTCAGCGTGGGTTCTCTCCGGGTTCTCCGGCTTCCTCCCACAGTCCAAAGACATGCAGGTTAGGTTAATTGATGACTGAAATTGCCCGTAGGTGTGAATGTGAGCAGTGGTTGTCTGTCTATATATGTCTGCCCTGTGATAGGCTGGCGACCTGCCTTCGCCCATTGACAGCTGGGATCGGCTCCAGCACCCCCGCGACCCTTAACTGGATAAGCGGTAATGGAAGATGGATGAAGATGGACAACAATAACTGAAATATTATATTTACAGACAGAAAAAAAAGAAAATTGAGATAAGTATTGCAAAAATCTTGGTAGCTGTATGTAAAGCCAGAAAATAATAAATGTGAAATTGTTTGGAATTTTGTTGTCCTTTTTATGTATATTAATGGGCATTTGGTTATATAATTTACATGAATACTCACTAGTACTAACAATGAAAACAACACTAATTGAATGAACAAGATTCACATTAGTTTAACCATCATAAACCACATTAGTTAATTGAACAAGACTGACAATAATAACACAGACAACACTTGTACTAGTTCGTCCAACAAGATTGAACTGTGTTGGTTTAAACTGTTTGACCAGTGTAAATTGAACTTAAATAAAATTGACTACACTAAAGGAGGAAAAACATTTCAATTGAATGGATGGCAAATAAATTCAATTGAAGTGGTTAAATTACATTATACCTACAAGTCTATATGGTGTTCAAATAACATAAGTAAGACATACCGATTTTACTTGATCCGATTAGATGGAAATATATGGCACGATTAAATTACGTTCATCCAACGATTTGAGTGTGTGACGATGGCTATCTTTTAATTGTGATCTGAACAATAGGGAAGATAGCTATTTTATGACAGTTGAAAGGGCTTTCATTTTAAAAATCTACATCAGAATGTTTTATTACAAAAATATAATAAAGCCTTGGTTGGCGGAAGTGGATGAACCAGGTTAAAGAGTAACTGCCTGTCAGGGACGTTCTAGTAAGACAAATATCAGCAACGGCGCAAGAATCATTTTATTGATCAACAATATATCTGGCTTTCTATTGGTTGGGAATTTTGACAGGGTTGTTGCACAAAAATAATCTGAGAGAAGATGACCAATCCTAGAGCAGACGTTTGATAAGCACACAGATGCATAGTGTGATAAGAAGGGCTGAAGCTGGAGTGGGGGAAATCTGTGCAAGCAACAATATATTTGTGTGCAAGCATACTGTTTGAGCAGAAGCAGAGCAAATCCTTATTCTTATTGTTATCTTCTGTGAGTAAAATCTGAATCTGTAATGTAACCATTTAAATATTTCTCTCTGGTAAAAAAAAATGTTTTTCAACTGAAATAGAAATGCATAGCAATAACAAACAGTAAAAGCCCTGCATTCAAATTTGTACTTCAAGTGAAGAGTGGAATGATCAGCACAAAGTCCCTTCAAGGTGGAGCTTCCAATTTAATGTGATGCTGGATAGTTAAATGAATAATAATTCACAATGTTATAATTATTTAATATTTTGTGAGTAAAACCCAAATCTGCAATCTGCCTGTTAAGTTAACCTGGTACTACAATGTTTTCCTACACATTATGTATTATACAGTTGAGTTGCATATTTTTAAGTGTGTTTGGTGGCTTTTGTAAGTTAGTTAGGGGTACAGTGACTTAAAATAGGAACACAATTTAATATTTTTCATATCTTAACATCATACTAAATCTAGTTTAGTTGGGGGCCACACAAAGTTTGCCCCTTTTTTTCAGGGGCTGGTACAGTGTGTCTTGCTCTACTTTAATCCTTTCTCTGACTTGGACTGTTGGTATTGTTGGTTATAAATGAAGGCCTGCTCAAAAACAATTGTCTCAACTAAATCTATTAACTATAAATAGATTAGTTAGTATTAGTAAAGCCACTAATACCACACAGTAAAAGGCTTGCATTCAAATGTTTACTTCAAGCGAAAAGGGAAGGATTATCTCTCAATGTATTTAAATGTAATTTACATGTGCTCAAGGTGGCTGCACGGTGGTGTAGTGGTTAGCACTGTCGCCTCACAGCAAGAGGGGCCCGGGTTCAATTCCCGGGCTAGACAACCTTCTGTGTGGAGTTTGCATGTTCTCCCTGTGTCAGCGTGGGTTCTCTCCGGGTTCCTCCCACAGTCCAAAGACATGCAGCTTAGGTGCATTGAAGACTCTAAATTGCCCGTAGGTGTGAGTGTGAATGGTTGTTTGTCTCTATATGTCAGCCCTGTGATAGGCTGGCGACCTGTCCAGGGTGTACCCTGCCTTCGCCCATTGACAGCTGAGATCGGCTCCAGCACCCCTGCGACCCTTAACTGGATAAGCAGGTTACAGAAAATGGATGTGCTCAAGGTGGACCTTTCAATTCTTATATGTTGCTGCATACTTTAATAAAAATGCATCGTATTTTAATTGTTACTATTTGAGTCAAATCTGAATTTGCAACGTAATCAGTGACATTTCTCTGTCAGGTAAATATAGTACTACAATGTTTTCCTCTGAAGTGGAAGTACACAGTAATAGGTATACAGTTGAGTTGCATATTTTAAAGTGCTTTCTGGCCTTTTGTAAGTTATTGTGGGGTACAATGAGTGAGAATAGTAACATAATTCAGTTTTTTCCCTATGTTTAAAATATAATGAATCTTTATCTGTTTATTGTCCTTTTTTTTTAGGGGGCCACCTGGTATAAAGTCTGCCCCTGGAGTTTTTTCCTGAATCTTATGGAGCGTATTTCGCTGGTGTTTCTGACCTCAAGTAGCTGCGAATTTGGTGGCTGACAAAGCTTCTGTATGTCATGGCAAGTGTATTTGCTGAGGTTTCAAGAAAGTGCAGTGTCAAGTGTGAAGTTGTTTGTATGGGCCTTTTTCGAAAAATCACGTGACGATTTGAACGGACACTTTCCTAGTACTGTTAAGGGAAGGACAAGAACTTTACATGTTTATGGAGACTTTTTGATCATATGACTAATTGTTTAACAGTATGTTGTGGTATCCGGGAATGAAGAATGCGCCGGGATTCCGAGAAAACACGAGGCAATGGTTTGTTTAAGCCGACTTCGGCGTTTATTTTAGTTATCAGACAGGACAAGGGTATGCTTGGGTCTCCGTGAGCCTCAAGCCTCTGCAGTCCATGCGTGTCTCTGCCTCCCCCGTCCATGCGTGTCTCTGCCTCTCTTATAGTGGCTCCGGGACTTCCTCCTCCCAGCCGCCAGGTGTTCCCCATCCCGCTGATTGGGGGGAAGGACCCGGTGCTCTCCGTCGCCGGCTGGTGGGTGGGGGTGGTACACCCCGTCCTTCACGGTCCCACGGGACCGTTCAGGCCGAGGCTTCAGGGGCGGGATGCCACACTCCCCCCTCGTTTGCTCAAGCCCCTGGTCTCTGGGGAACCCACCCAGACAGGCATCCCGACGTGACAGGGCGTCGGCGTTGGCATGCTCCCGGCCCGGTCGGTGGTCCACCCGGAACCGAAAATCCTGGAGAGCCAGAAACCACCGTGTCACCCGGGCGTTTGTATTCTTGGCCCCGCCATCCACTTCAGGGGGCGTGGTCGGTGACTAAGGTGAACTCCCTCCCCAGGAGGTAGTAGCGCAACTTCTCCAGGCACCATTTAATGGCCAGGGCCTCCTTCTCCACGGTGGAGTAGTTGCGCTCATTGGGGAGGAGCTTCCGGCTGACGTAGGTTATCGGGTGCTCCTCTCCGGCCCGGACCTGGGACAAGACCCCCGAGTCCCACCTCTGAGGCGTCTGTGTGGACAATCACAGGGAGATTAAAGTCAGGTGTTATTAGTACCGGTTCTGAGCATAGGGCCTCCCGGAGCGTCTTGAACGCCCGGTCCGCCGCCTCTGACCAGGTGACCCGGTCTGGCAAGGCCTTACGGGTTAGGTCGTTCATGGGGCTGGCCAGCGTGGCGTACCCGGGAATGAAGCGCTGATAGTAGCCCACCAGCCCCAAGAACGCCTTCACCTGCTTCTTAGTCCTGGGTTGCGGCCAGGCCCGTATGGCGGCTACCTTGCCTTCCTGCGGCCGCACTGTCCCTCTCCCGACCCGGTACCCCAGGTACGTCGTCTCCTCTCTCCCGAGGCGACATTTGGCCGGTTTAGCGGTGAGGCCCGCCTTCCGCAGCTCTCCCAGCACGGCCCTTAGCTGGCGGACGTGGATATCCCAGCTGGGGCTGTAAATGATAATGTCATCAATGTATGCCGCCGCGTAATCCTGGTGGGGCCTCAGGAGCTGGTCCATCATCCGCTGGAATGTGGCTGGGGCGCCGTGTACCCCGAAAGGGAGGACGGTGTACTGGTACAGTCCCCCGGGGTGGAGAACGCCGTCTTTTCCCGGGCCGCACGGGTCAACGGCACCTGCCAGTACCCCTTGGTCAGGTCCAGGGTCGACAGGTACCGCGCCGGGCCCAGGCGCTCGATAAGTTCGTCGACCCGGGGCATGGGGTAGGCGTCGAACTCCGATGCCTCGTTCAGCCGCCTGAAGTCGTTGCAGAACCTAAATGTACCATCTGGCTTGGGCACCAGGACCACCGGGCTGCACCAGGCGCTGCGTGACTCCTCTATCACGCCGAGCTGCAGCATTCGGCGCACCTCGGTCCGTATGGCCTCCCTCCGGGCCTCTGGGATCCTATAGGGCGGAACCCTTACCCTTATGCCGGGCGCCGTCCGGATGTCGTGGTGGGTGGCGGCAGTCCTCCCCGGCAGGTCGGAGAACACGTCCCGATGCTGGAGGATGATCTCGTCCAGGTCGTGCCTCTGGGCCGGGCTGAGGTCCTCCCCCACCGGGACCTCCGGGATCTCCTGCCGGGCCGCCAGGGACAAGGGAGCGGGGTCGGCGGGTGTCTGCTCCCCCCTCCACTGCTTCAGGAGATTGATGTGGTATAGCTGCGTCGGCTTCCGCCTCCCTGGCTGGCGGACCCGGTAGTTCACCTCGCCCACGCGTTCCACCACCTCGTAGGGTCCCTGCCACTTGGCCAGGAACCGGCACTCCGCCGTGGGGACCAGGACCAGGACCAGTTCCCCTGGCTGAAAGGTCCTCAGCTGGGCTCCTCGATTATAGACCCTCGCCTGGGCCTGCTGCGCTTGCTGGAGGTGCCCCCGGACGATGGGCCACACCCGGGCCATGCGGTCACGCACCTGCTCCACGTGGTCCACGGTGGTGCGGTGGGGGGACGGCTGGCTCTCCCAGGCCTCCTTTGCGATGTCCAGGATCCCGCGGGGCCTCCGCCCGTACAGCAGCTCAAAGGGGAGAACCCGGTGGACGCCTGGGGGACCTCCCGTACTGCGAACAGTACGTGGGGTAGTAGTTGGTCCCAGTTCTTCCCGTCGGCTTGCATGGCCTTCTTGAGCATCTGCTTTAGGGTTTTGTTGAAACGCTCGACCAGGCCGTCCGTCTGGGGGTGGTACACCGAGGTCCGGAGCTGCTTCACCTGCAGGAGCCTGAGGACCTCCTTCATCACCCGTGACATGAAGCACGACCCCTGATCGGTGAGCACCTCCTTCGCTATCCCCACCCGGCTGAAGAGGAGCATAAGTTCACGGGCGACTGCCTTGGCGGTGGCGGCGCGCAGGGGAAGGGCCTCGGGGTACCGGGTGGCGTAGTCCACTAGCACCAGGATATAGCGGTGGCCCCGGCTGGTCTTGGGAAGGGGGCCCACGATGTCTAAGGCCAAACGCTCGAAGGGGGTCTCAATGATGGGCATGGGAATGAGGGGGTGTCTAGCGGTGGCCCGGGGGCTACCCGCTGGCACTCGGGGCACCCCTGGCAGTGGCGCTCAACATCCCGCTTAACCCCCGGCCAATAGAACCTGGCTAGGACCCGCTCCCGGGTCTTGTCCATGCCCAGGTGGGCCCCCAGGAGGTGGGTGTGGGCCATAAAAAGCACTTTACTGACGTAGGACCGGGGCACCACTAGCTGTTCCCTCACTCCCCCTCCCCGGAGGCTACTCGATACAACAGACCCCCCTGGTGCTGAAGTGCGGGTGTGGTGTGTGACTCACCGAGTCTCGGGCCTGCCCGTCATGAACCAGGACGTGGCTCCAGGCGTGCTTGAGGGCCTCATCCTGGAGCTGAGCGGTGGCGAACTGGCCGGGTCGGGACGAGCCTTCCCCCCTCTGGTAAGAAGTCCGAGAACTCAGTAAGGGGGAGCTCTCCGGGTCTTCCGGTGGGTCTGGTTGCTCGGAGGCTGTGAGGGTCTCCGGGGTGTCGGGGGTAGGTTCCGGTGTCTCGCTCCGGACGGGTCCTCTCGCCGTGCGCGCCGGGGTCCCCGGTGGGGAAGGCCCGTTCCCCTCAGATCCCTCGTCCTCCGCCGTCAGCTCTCCCGGGGACGATGGACGCCGGGTGGCCCCGTAGGCCTGCCGAACCCCCCGCGCCCCTCTGCGGGGAGGGCCTCTCCAGCTCCGTAGCTCCCGCGTCGGGTCCCACAACCGGTGGAAAATCGGGCAGTCCCTCCCGATTAACACGGGGACCGGTAGGTGGGGGACAATCCCCGCCCGGATCGTGAATACACCGTGTGTGGTGCGGACTACCACGTGGCACGTGGGGTATGTCCGGGTGTCCCCGTGGACGCAGGCCACCTCCATCGGGTCCCCTGCCTTCCCGCCCGCCAGGTCGGGGCGAAGGAGGGTAACCGCACTGCCGGTGTCCAAGAGGGCCTGCGTGTCCTGGTTCATCACCCGCGCCGGGATGGTCGGGCTACCCGACGTTCCCTGCGTCCAGCAGGTCGCCAACATGCACGTGTGGTCCGCCCCCGGGTCCGCGTACGCTGACGGCATCGACACATCACGTCCCCTCGGGCAATAGCGAGCGATGTGGCCGGGCTGGCCGCACCCAAAGCAGCGCCGCACCTCCCGGTTCTCCGGTACTCCGCTCAGTGGGGTGACGCCGGGAGCTGGGTTGCCGATGGGGGTCCCCTCGGGGCTTGGCGGGTCTCGGCGCGCCGTGGGGCTGGGGCGGGTCTGGCGTCCAGGAGCTGGGCCACCTGCCAGTTCTCCAGCTGGAGGACCAGGTCGTCCACGGTGGCAGGATGATGGTGGGCCAGCACGCGGCGGGCGTCCGGCGGGAGTCGCCGCAGGGTGTGGTCGATAATCACCCGGTCGATCGGGCTGGGGCCCTCTCCCGCTGTCAGCCACCGCTTCACCAGCCGGCTGTGCTGGGCGATCTGGGTGCGCACAGCTCCCTGCGCGTCAAACCGCCAATCCTGCGTGCGTTGCGCGCGCGCCGCGAGGTTGTGGCCATAGTAGGCCAGTATGGCCTGTTTGAGCGCCGGATACTGGCGGGCGACGTCCGCCGGCAGGTCCTGGCTCGCCTGCTGGGCGGGTCCGGTGAGGAACGGCGTCACTATGTGCGCCCACTGCTCCTCTGGCCAGCCTTCCCTCTGTGCGGTCCGCTCGAAGACCTCGAGGTAAGCCTCAACGTCGTCTTCCGGTCCCATCTTCGTGAGGCGGCTGGTCGGGCGGCGGTCGGCGCAGCGCGGACGGCGTGCTGAGTCAGCCGCAGAACAGCTTCGCGGAGCAGGGCGAGGCTCTCGGTGGTCTCCCGCTGGTGTTGCTGGGCAGCCAACGCCGCGGCTCCGTCTGGGTTCGGCATGGTGGGGTAGTAGTCGTGGGAACGCTCAAAATGCCCGCATTCTCCACCATATGTGGTATCCGGGAATGAAGAATGCGCCGGGATTCCGAGAAAACACGAGGCAATGGTTTGTTTAAGCCGACTTCGGCGTTTATTTTAGTTATCAGACAGGACAAGGGTATGCTTGGGTCTCCGTGAGCCTCAAGCCTCTGCAGTCCATGCGTGTCTCTGCCTCCCCCGTCCATGCGTGTCTCTGCCTCTCTTATAGTGGCTCCGGGACTTCCTCCTCCCAGCCGCCAGGTGTTCCCCATCCCGCTGATTGGGGGGAAGGACCCGGTGCTCTCCGTCGCCGGCTGGTGGGTGGGGGTGGTACACCCGTCCTTCACGGTCCCACGGGACCGTTCAGGCCGAGGCTTCAGGGGCGGGATGCCACAATGTCCAATGTTAGTACAATTTGTTTATATTTTATCCAATATTGTTATTTGTGTAAACATTATCACATATCAAGTTTTTCAGTTCAGATCTTTCGTCCAAACTTTCAGCCTCTGGGAAATCCACACAGAACCAAGCTCAGAAGAATAGAAAACAGCAAAACATTTTATTGTTTTCTCTTTTTAATAACAAAGACTGTATTTGTGTTCAATAAAGAACAAAGACAGACACCCCCTTGGTGAGAAACACAAGTATTACATTGACATTTCTTTTAAAATCGGTCCTTGAAAAGAGTTGCATTATCATGGTTGTGACTTCAAAATGCATTCAGATCAAGCTGGAGAAGCATAAAACAACAGGGTACATACATTCAAGGTTCTAGAGGTTCTACAGGGTAAAATGCTGACGTGGTACCCATGCTTAATCCGAAACAGTCCATCTTCAGTTACACTCCATGGACAAAAATGGTAAAGAGCAAAGATTCAGGCGAGTTTCCATCAGCTTTATTTGTCCCTCTTCACTCCGTGTGCAGTAGAAGGCTATGTGTGGTTCAGAGTGCTCATGACAAGTATGAGGGAAACTGTAACCCAGATATGTCTCAGAAAAAGAACAGTACATCAGAGAAACGGGCCCAGAGACAACCGGGTGCCTGCAAACGCATTTTTAAAAAGGTTTACATAGAAAAGAATGTATTCACACCTGTACAAAGGAGTAGGCCTTTGTTTACTTTCACAAGAAAAAGGCACCTCCTTTTCCATCAATAACTGTATACTACTGGCCTTAATGCACACCTGGCAAGTGCACGTGTTTATATACACTCATACATACAAACAGTACATACACTGTTGGGAGCACAGCAGACAACTTGAGGGGAGGCAGGGGACAGAGTGGATGCTAGGCAGTTCAGATTGTGACAAATCGAGTATCAAGAAATTTGGGGAAATGAGTTTGAAAGCTAAAGAGAAAACATTTCAGAAAAGACCCTTAAAACAAATATGTGTCGTGATCTCAACAATGAACAGTCCCGGTAGAAAGAGTTCTCTGTGAAGTTTTGGAGCTGCCACAAGTTATATATTATTCTTTGGCACACCCCTGTTGTGCCAAAATAGGTTTCCCTATCAAACCCTTGGCAATGAAAAAAATGTATCAAATTCATCTATATACATGTAAAGATTTGTGCTCTTTGACTGACAGGCAGGCCATCTGATGGCATCATCGACACCCCAAACAAACTCAAACTGTGACCTCACACACACACTCATTCCCCTCCCAAAAAGAGGGGAATGGAATCATCACATACAAATATTTACAAGTTTGCAAGATTAAGTTTTGTTAAAAAAATTAGCTACAGAAGTGACAGAACACAAAAAAGCTGTTGTATTTTTTTTTTAAATTAAACTTATTATTAAGGTAACTTGTCAAGTAATATGACCATTCAGTTTCACAATTCCCCCCATCAGGGTATAAGGTGGACGCTGATTGATTGTTCAGCACTGCAGTGGTGACAGGAGAAGGGCC
The DNA here is from genome assembly GCF_027596085.1 of Anoplopoma fimbria. Taxonomy (NCBI): domain Eukaryota; kingdom Metazoa; phylum Chordata; class Actinopteri; order Perciformes; family Anoplopomatidae; genus Anoplopoma; species Anoplopoma fimbria. Next base: position 12,592,625 of record NC_072449.1, read on the forward strand.
TGCCACCACTTTTCTTCTGAATGTCCGGGCCTAGAGACCTTGTGACAAAGTATTTGTAGGCCATCTTTTTCATATGCCTGACAACTATGGCATCTGGAATTAAAAAGGATATTCAACCATTTTAGCATTACACTTCCATTAGGTTGGAGAACATGCGTGATAAATTAAAATTAGATAAAAGAAAGGTCAAATTTGAAGTAGCACAGGCCGATAAATATCCTTACTTTCAATCAGTAGCATGTCCCTTTAAATATATGAAATTAAATCATCTAAAAAGAGGTTCTATAAAATATCAAGTTGATCTTGACAGAAGAGGTCCCACAAAGTTGAGCTGCAGCCAATTAGACTTTGCTCCTTGGTTGCTCTGCCTTATGGGAAGTGTATGCATTCTGTAGTCTAGTTCATCATGCATACAGAGCAGGTAAGTTTTTCGAAGGTGGGAGCAGGAGTGATTAGAAAACCCTTCCCCTGCCTTCACATTTCTACCTTTAGAACTTCTACAGATACATTTCTCTCCCTCTCAATCCAGAATAAAGTGCTTGAGCTAACGACACAAGAAAAAAAAAAATCCTTTGCTCACATGGCTGTCTAGTTTCTGTAACAAGAGTTTCTGATTGGTCGCAAGTCCTTTGCTAATTTCTTCAAATTCCTTCTACTCCAATACTTGAGGTTTTCAAGATAGGCAGGAGACTCAATCACCCAAGTTCTTCTGAACCAATAAATTAAAACAATGAAAAATTAAACACAGAGTAAATAACCACTGATATCACAAAGTAAGCAGGATCATCATCACTGTCTCATAGCTTTGTCCATACTTTTTTCTTCTGGTAAAAAACAAATGATATCTTGAAAGATGGATATTAGTTTTTTTTATCTTGATCAGATGGTTTTCCACCAACATAGGGTAAGACGAAAAATGCACTTGAAAGTGCATCTTTTAAATCCGCATCTGGTTTCAGCCTTTATTTATTTTCTAGATCCGTCCGTTCTCATCTTTGGTTGTAAATTTGTGCATCAGTTGCTTGTCACAATTCATTCAGTGATGCAGCCAGTATGACAATAAATACAGATTTAAATGAAAAGTGCTTGAACTGCTACAAGAAGGAAAGGCGGCTTTGTGAGGATTGTAGCCAATAGTCTTAGGACTTGGTCCCTCTGTGTGTGTGCGCGTAGGTGTGTTTATGTGAGGGCAGCTACTCAAAGAGTGTGACAGTGCAGTAGCAGAGGGCTGAGATTCTGCGGTCCACGCTGGCCTTGTCTGTAGAAAAAGTACACAAAACAACATGTAAAAAGAAGTTGTTAAAACAAAATAAAGGCAAAATACAATTATTAGTCAGACTACAAGTCTGCTAGTCCTGCAGATTCAGCAAACTCTCTTGACTGCCCATAGTTATTGAAAATTGCTCGTTTTAGCCTGATAAATGCCCCCTGTTCACGAAGAGGTACATGTTGATGAGGCTTGGTCATTAACCCCAAACCCCAACATTGTTGTAAATGGCTACCTGTTCTTCCCCTGCTTCTTAATGCACACCTTTACACTGCATAGCTTCAAGACCGATTGTCAGAAATCAGTCAGTAGGGGTGTTAGAGGACCTCCAAAAAAGCCAAAATATTACAATTCATGAAAATATTTATTTTTCATTTAGTATTTTTTTTTTGTTGGGTAATTCCTGCAACATATTTACGCTTCACACTTATGAAACGTCAGATCTGAATATTGCTTGTATCCAAGAGAAAATTCTGAGAACAAGAAATATGGTGAATGTGACAAATTCTCGGAAAAAATGTGTGCATGATAATTAAAGGGCCAGTGTGTAGCATCTCATAAGTGCATTATCACCTGAAACCACGACTCATTGTTTTTTTTTCTAGCTTAGAATGAGACCTTCATATCTACATAGGAAGCAGGTCCTCTTTAGAGAGCCCGTCGTGATGGGCCCTCATGTTTCTACAGAAGCCTAGCACGAAGGTTACCAAATTGTGACCATAGTTTTATACGCACAGATGGGGCCCTTAACTGGACTCTATGGCTAATACTCTACTTCGATCAAGAACAAGTGTTCACAAACTGAAAATTTGCATAAACGGTGCCACCTTATCAAAATCTCCCTGAATTAGATTATTAATTTGGCCGATACTACGGTCCAGAATTTCAGTCCAACACACCAAGGTTGTAGTTGTGCCACCAAATCCTACAAACTGTCCCTTTATGACCCAATCTGTTCATGCAAGTGGTTCCTTCATGAGGCCTATTGTGTAGGACTGTGTATGTGTGTGTTTATGTGTGTCTGTCAGAGTGTGTACTCACACTTGACCACATTCTCAATGTCAGTGGGGTCCTGTAAGATCTTGGACAGGCCGTCCAGCAGCATGGCGGCCTTGCTGTAGCGGTAGGCTATATCTTCCGTCTGTTTGAACATCTCATCCAGAGCCGCTGACTGAACCTAGACAAAAAAATATAGACACACAGCATCACATTAGGCTGACTAGCATATAATTTAGCTGCAATTTACTGAACATACCTTTTGAAAAACCTGATGGAAATTACAGTCATCAATATCAGACCACAATCCTTTTGTCTCTGTCACTGAAGACTGTTAGTTATTTCTGTACCGTGTGTCTGATACTCACAATCTCCACAGCATGATTGTAGATGAGCTTCTCCGCTGTGACGCTATTGATTTCGTCTACAAAGCGCTGCTTATCGGAGAAGAAGTGGTTGAGTTTGTCAGTCAACCGCCGGCAGAGGCATAAGCAGCTCTTGTAACGCTCATTCAAACTCTTAACCACTAAGAGAAGACAGAGAGGGCGAATAAGTATTTTTTGCATTAACTTGTATTTGAAAGTTATAGAGCTGTATATGGACGATAAATAAAAAGGAAATAGACACTAGTAAGTTCTTCATAACTATAGTGTCTTTCTCCTGCTGATGAAGTGGAAGAACAGCGGATTTCTTGTATCTCTTTTCACACCCAGAGGTTCCACCAGTCACAGGTTAAGACAAATAATGGGAAATGAAATGTCTTTACCCTGTTTGACGGCAGTGGATGGATTGAGCTTGGCTGATTTAATCTGAGCCTTGGCCATATGGAGAGAGGAAGCCAGGAGTTGAGCTGACTTCATGTACAGCACCAGCTGTTCCACCTGCCTGTAGGGGGCAGAACAACCATAGTATTTAAAATACTGCAGCGACACCACTTAACAAAGAGCCTCCTCAGACTACATGATATTAGTGAGATTAGCGCAGTCATACTAGATTTAAGACATTCCTTACCCCCACTCTTTGCTGAGCTGGCTGATCTGGTCCACAACCACACTGTCCTGGGGAGGGTAAAGGGAGGCGGCTGACACGCCAAGCTCCGTCCCTCCAGCCCGCACTGCGGCCATCTCCAGGACGCAGTCAGTGAACGAAAGCATCATCCGTAGATGCATCAGGGTATCTGTATGCTCGCGCTGGAACGGACGAGAATGAAATGTAAAACACTAAAAGAAGATTAAATGGGTATACCAGTGAGTCATGGGTTGTCTGATCCATTTTCCTGTTAAATAAATTGACCTCACACTCCCTCACCTCCATGAGGGTCTCCTCAGGCAGCTCTGGCGCTTCGAATGTGATGAATCCCTCCAAGCTGGGAGGGGAGGTCCCATAGGGAACATAGCGCAGGCTGCTGGGTGCCCCCTCAGTCCCGGGGACAACCTGCCCTCCCCCAAAACCTCCTGGAGGAGAGGAGCCCAGGGCCATGCCTGGAGGAGATCCGACATAGACCCGACCGCTGGTGGAGCACAGGGAGCCGGCCGAACTGTTAGAGCCCACTGAGAGAAGGACGGGGAGGAGAGAGCGGAGGATCATGAGATCAGTACTACTACTACTACTACTACTACTACTACTACAACTACCTTCACTAAGAACACCTCACAGCCTTCCTGCTTCTGACTGTTAATAGCTTTTTTGCACACTAGCTCAGCTCAGGGGAGGGGCCCTCACCTGAGGTGGTGCGTGGTCGCGTGCCCAGTTGGCTGCAGGTAGGAGGAGTGCTGCTGTTGGGCGGTGAACCCACGGTGAATAGGACAGTACGAGTACTTGCTGACCCCCCCTGAATCAGCCCGCTGGGACCTGCAGGGGCTTTGGGAAGAGGAAATGTAATTGCTTTCATTCTCTGTCACACATTGATGTAGTTCAAATGAGGCTTCATAGTTATAAAAAAAACACCTTTAATCTGTATTAACAGTATCATTCTGACTTTATGTTTATAGAGAAGAATACAGACATAGTGACTGAAATAGGACAACCTGTGGGAAACTGTCCATTGTGTGTGCGCTTGTACCCATACCTGTGTCCATTGGTCGCTCTGTGTTCAAGCTGTCAGTGCTACCCTGATAGGCCTGTCCACCCAGAGTGATTCTGATTGGTTGCTCAGAAAGACGACCTGTACTAACAGACCTGCAGGGAAAAATAAAGATAATGTCAGCAGAATTTCAAGCAGCAGACAGAGAGACGTGTTATGGTAGAGGATAGACAGAGGAGGGTCAAAGTAACACAAAGCGGAGCACCAAGCTAGTGCCCTTTCCTCTACGTACATGTAAATATACACGGCATGAGTGACATATCAAGGGTCTAAAACATATCAATACCTGGAAAATAACACAAATATCGTAATTTCACCAAATTAATAATTAATTAATAAAATTCTTCATGCCAGGAAAGTACAACAATTAAGAAGCATTTTATGTTAGACCCAGAAATGTGAATGTCTGCATAGGAATGCACCTGAGACAAAATTGAGCCTGTATGAAACTGGCTCCCTGCATTTAACACAGCAAAATACAAAAAGTAAGTAAATTAAATTACTTTTCAAGGACTATTGTAGCAAGTCCACGAGTGTACTACTGATCAATTGTACAACAAATACTGTGTGTAAAAAAATGGAATAGCATCTTGTCCATCATATTGGGGATAAACCATAATGGCTGGACTAGACCTGATAGCCATCAATGGACATTAATTTATCAGTGTAACATCGATTAAGGTGGAAGCTTAGGTGGGTGCAAAAGAAAAGTAATGCTTTCCTTTCAGCTAGGCCTACCTGCCAAAGGTTCTACTGGCCTCAGGGGCAGCTGGGCGTCCAGTGAGGTACGGGCTGCAGTGGTAGGCACAGATATCCCGGGCATCTGCCAGCGTCTTGGTGGGCAAGGGACTGTCCGCCAGTGCCATCAAGTTACAGGACGCCTGCGTTTTTGGGATCTTGAACGGTGCCGAAATGGTCTGAATGGAAATATTTTTTTTAAAAGGGAAACTTTAAAAACTGACATTTTAGTTAATTTGGTATTGACCATCTGCACACTTAATAATATCTGCACTCACCTTAGTCGGGGAGCCAATGATGGTAGGCAGCGGGGACTTTTGCAACCAGTCAGACATGCGGGGGGAGGAGCCCAGGAGCTTGGTGGGGGAAGAGCCGAGGTTGGCTGGTCGGCCGAGCTGAGGGGAATGACTGCAGGAGGCGGAAGGCTGCATGGGATCTGATAACTGCTTGTGGAGTTTCTGTCTAGCCTGGTAGACCTCGGTCAGGGTGGGGGTGCTCTGGAGCCGAGCCCCAAGGAGCTGAGAGGATGGGACAGGGGATCCTAGAGAAGGTAGAGGGGCCAGATTAGAGCTCAGTTCAAGTTAACAAACCATATAGTATATAGTACTAGCAACATGACATTTGAAAAGTCTAAAAGTCAGAAGTCATTAAAAAGAGATAGATGTAATCACTGTTTTTGTCATACAAAATACTCTGCTTCAATCCAAATTTGTTAGTAACAATTTCACTGAGGTCACTTGCTGCACACAAACTGTTACTGTAACTTGCTTCTTTGCATCCATATTGTACAATTTCCAATTTATGCTTTATACTACTGACTGTAAGTCGCTTTGGATAAAAGCGTCTGCTAAATGACTGTAATGTAATGTAATGTAATGCTTAATTTTTCAGTTTTAACTAATTTACATTTGCTGTCTTAACAACCCCATATCCTACGGGACCATAAATTTAATCTAAGTGAACAAGCTGGCACAGCTACACAATTGTACCCATCTTTTGAGCCAAATGATGAAGATGCCTTGAGCCCCCTCACTGCCTGCCTATCAGAAATGAACACCTGGATGAGTAATAACTTTCTTGAATTAAATGTGTCATTCTTCCGTCTCAGACACATAGCGAAGGTGCAACCTTTGCTCACCCAGCAAGATGCAGGAAAAGTAATGCACGCCTTCATATCAAGCAGACTAGACTACTGCAATGCACTTTTTACTGGTCTTCCTAAAAAATCTATTGAGAGGCTTCAACTCATTCAAAACTCTGCTGCCAGACTGCTAACAAGAACAAAAAAAGAGAGAACACATCATTCCAGTCTTGGCTACGCTGCACTGATTGCCTATAGCCGCCAGAATTGATTTTAAAGTTATTTTACTTGTGTAAAAAGCTCTAAATGGCTTAGGACCGGCCTACATCACAGACTCACAGAGATGCAGCTCTTTTTACTTATGCTCCCAAACTGTGGAACAACCTACCGAAAAACATTAGAGAGGCAGCCTCTGTTGACACTTTCAAGCATCATCTTAAAACATATCTATTTAGCCCAGCCTTTCTTTCAGAACAGCACTTCATGTGCGCTCCACATAGTCCCAAAACTGTCCTTCAAATGATCTTTTATGTCCATACAATTTTATTAATTGATTTAATTATTGGTAATTTTAAATTTAATATGTTTTCCAGTTTTATTCATATGTTGACATTTTTGGATCACAAAAAGCATGCTCTGTACAAGCAAGTTATTCTGTTACTATTTTTATTTAATTATTTTATCCATTTATTTATATTTTTTCAAATGTACAGCACTTTGAGCTACATAGTCTGTATGAAATTTGCTGTATAAATAAAGATGATTATTTTTATAATTATGATTATTATTATTATTATTATTATTATTAACCAGGTGAGCAGGCTTTGTAGAGGACAGCTAAGTTTTTTCTGTGAACTGACCTCCCGAGGAGCTGCGGCTGCGAGGCTCGTGGTTCTGCAGTTGACAGCAGCAGTGACCCAGCTGCTCAGGGATGGTGCCCACTGCAAACACAAACACAGTTTTTTTCATTGTGCATTCAACTCTTGTCTGGAAGGTCTTATCAAAAAGCTGATGTGCTTGGAGACATGTCTGGAGATGTCCTCACCAAGAGGTGAGGGGGAGTAGGGCCGAGAGCTGCCGGTGGAGAGACGCCTGCCTACTGTCTGAGGGACGTCTGCAGAGCTGGGGGACCCCGACCCCACCTTGGGAAACCCCATAGGACTAGTGTTGGAACGCCTCACAGTGCCAGACCTAGAAAACACAACCACGCATTACAAGAATACATACGTAAAAGTATGTGCGTAGACTATCCAAAGTGCAAGCAACATTCATTCAGCTTTCAGAGCCATGAGGAAATAATCCAAAGAGTTAAGTAAAATACATTGATACAATTTTGGGTATCCTGGATACACCTGACAGGGTACAGCTTTTAATTTAATGTGCCCTGTGGAGTTTTCTTGTCATCAAACTAAAGTTATGTTAACATTCAGTGTTTCTCACAAAACACATTATGTGTATCCCATATGCTGTATATAAGAAGTGGACGCAGTCAACATGACGTCACCCATTGCTGTTGTTTTTTGGACTACTGTTTTGAAGCTACTTCAACCTTCTGGTAGTCACCATCTTGGTTTTTTGGTTTATATTGAAAATACATTGAAAACCCTCCTTGTGAAGTCTATTATGGTGTCAATTTGTGCATCTGAAACAATTAACAGTTAAAATGACACTGCTTGACTTGCTTTTTAATTTAAAGAAATGCCAGCCATCACCTAAAAGTGTCCACTAAACTGTGCTGGATTTGCAGGTGCACAAAGGCCAACTCTTCTCAGTTATCTTGCTTTAAGTGCTAGCTCATTTTAAGACATCATATTAAGACCTCAACACATATGACCCCACTTAATTCTATCTAAGTATATTTGCAGGGTGTTCATTTTAATATAAAGCAAAATGAAAATGTTTATACAATATATGAAGGAATTCTACTTGCCAAAGTATTGCTCCCTAAAGTGAGAATTAAAGAATACTAATACATTAAGAAGGGCCCCTGATAGGTCAAAAGGACAGATTTGTCAGAGCTCAAATCCTCCCTAAACAGATTTACGAGACAGGGCAACTGGAGAGGGGGACAGCTGAACAAAGACTCATAGCTAGGGGTGAGAGGATCCTACAGGTTCTTACTTCCATGGCTGCACAGAGAGGTCAACTCATTGAGCGGCTACTCCAAATCCTCATTTTGAGAGCTACATTCATCATTTAGCCCCTTGTTAGCAACTTCCTTTTTTTAAGACACATGAAAGATTCAATATTTACAAGAAAGGTATTACTGACACATTTTATGTCATAGAGCAAAACCTTAAAATCTCCTAAGCTTGTTTTAACCACATACCTTATTTCAGGCACCTACCCAAAAACCCATTAAAAAAAAAAACTTTGAGACGATGTAACTGGAATGGCATAAATGCTAAGTAACCTCCTGGTTTTTGGACTTATTCCTGCAGCACTCCATAGGAACAACAGAACTAATCCTCTTTGAAACACAGTGCAACCCTCATTATAGCTGATGAAATAGCAGCCTGCATTTTCATTACCTAGCCATAAAGTTCACTCCCAATGGTGAGTAAAACATTAGTCACAAGTTGATATCAACAAATGAGTGCCCGTTTCAAGTGTTTGATTACTAATCACAGAGTTCTTACAGTCATGAAAATCAATGGGTGACATTACAGGACAGGATGACAGCGTACTGCAAAGGTTAATAAAACTTTATACACAATCATCACCTGAATTTCATAAAATGACAGCAAATGCTCTTTATGGTAAGAGTAACAGTCTGATGAAGATATGACAAAGGGACCTGGATATTGATCTTAAACAAGAGGTCTGGCAGATCATTGTCCATAAAATAGGTTGGCCACTAAGGGATAGCAGAAGGAAATTTATATATTATAAAATATTAGGGGAGGGCATCTTTACATTGTTTTATGTATTAGAAAGCCTAATGTCATATGGGGTGCTGTGTGTTTAATGCTGTCCTGTTGTGTTTGCTCTCTGTTTTGTTTCTGTTTTATGTTGCTGTTATATTGCAGCATGTTTGTGAAGAATAAATAAAAAATATTTGTGCCAAAACAACAAACAGTCGGGGAGATAAGTTACGTCAATAGTTATTAAGTTGTTCTCTGCATTGGGTAACGTCAGACTCTGACCTTTTATTAATGCTATCTTTTTATGAATACACAAACGTTTCAAAGAATATATAATCATGAAAATTTGCCTCAAAGGTATGGATAAGTCTCGGAAATGTATTGGCAAAAAACGTCCTCCCTTCCCCCTCAGAACCAGCAGAGGTGGCTCTTACCTGGGGGAGCTGTACATCATGGTTGTCGGGCTACTGGAAAGGTTCTGCTTGATGCGCTGGTAGTTGCGGATTTGGGTGGGAACAGGGATGGGGGTGGTCTCAGCCCGTGGGGACACCATGGCGGTCTGTCCAGGGGTGGGTTGCGGCTGCCTGGAGTGAAAGAACGTGGAAAATAGAGTGGTTGGCCGGTCTGCTTGAGTCTGCTGCTGGTTCCATATCTCCATGACATTTTCAGGTGTGTCAAAACCCATTACAACTTAAATCTCTAAAAGGCTACTGCTTGTGTAATACGTAGAACTTCAAGCAGGACTCTAAAATGTAGGAACTCTGTCTCTGCAGCCTCGTCTCTTTTGTTTACTTCGGTGTGGAGGCAGGTTAAGGAAAGTTTAGCCTGGCAGATCATGACGGGAGTAAGTTGGGGAGGGAAAAAAAGGGAAAAAAGGGGGGCCTGAGGGTTTTTATGTAAACACAAAAGCAGCACCAATCAGCTTACAGGTCAGTCTGCTGGGGGGCAGGGCTAAGGCAGGGCCGGCACATGCAAGGCAACAGCAGACACAGGGGAAGTGCAAAGAGAGCTCATTTACATTCTTTTGTTATTCAAGCGGAGATAAAATGTTCTCAAACATTGAGTCATGACCAAGTCACCCACAGAGGGCCTTGCTTACATATAGAATGCACAAAAAGGAGGAGTGGAGGCAATAGCAGTTAGAGAGTATAAACAGTTGGAATCCAGTATTATGTAATGAGGTGAAGCATGGCGGGCCTACAAGGGAGAGAGGAGGAGGACACATGAGGCAGATTAGACCAGACAAAGAACCAGAGAGAAGTTGCTTTGTTAGATTCCTGTAATTCTGGGATATAAACCTGACCCATGCTGTCCTTCCCCACACTTTATACTGATCAAGAAGTCATTTGATTACAATAACCCCTGATGGAGGCTTTACATTTTCCCCCAGGTTGCTAAAAGCTTTATTGATCCCAGCCAAGGCACAATAAGGAGAAGAATGTTGTGCGCTGTTGAAAGAAAGAAAAAATATTTGTAGGTCAGTGAACAGCTGCTTTTTAAAAGAGGCAACAGTGGAAAAAGGAAAGAGAATGGATCTGAATTTCAGTGGCCTCTGAACAAAATTTTGGGGGGATCAAACAATTCTGGCCTATTTTTAAAAATCTATCACTTCTGTCCTTTCCTTCTTCTATTTACTTGCTTTATTTACAATATTCATCTATCTCAAGACATTCTGCTCTTCTATCCATCTTCCCAAGTTCCTGGTCATCTTCCTCTTTGGCCGTGGCTCAGCAATAAGACAGGTTGTCAGCTAAAAGGAAGATGGTCGGTTCGATTACCGTCAGATCGTCCAGTCTTTGGCCAATGTTTGTGCCATTGGTGTATGGATGTACGTGAATAAGTTTGGGGTCCTGATGGGCAGGTGGCACCTTACATGGTAGCCTCTGCAATCAGTGTATGAATGGGTGTGAATGGGTGAATGATGACATGTAGTGTACAGTGCATTGAGAGGTGGAAAGACTAGAAAGGCTCTACAAAAATGCAAGTCCATTTAGCATTTACCATTTCTTCTTCAACTCCAATCAATCTAGGACACACAGATTGCAGAGGATAAACAAGGCTGGGATTTAGGAGCTCTACAACTCCAGTAGTGAAGAGAGACATTGGTTCTTCTTGTGTCAATGGTTACCTAATTTATGTAAGTTAGGAGTTATTGCTATGGAGACAGACATTAAAAGCACAGCGTTGGGAGGGAGTAAAACGGTTAGAAGAGGATTAGACAGAATAACAACAAAGACAAAACGTACTGATTGCATTCTAAAAGGGAACAGAGAGGGAAGAGAACACTTCTGCTTGGGGCTTTTTACACATGCTGGTTATTAACAAAGGGAGGGGGAGAAAGAACAAGAACAAAGAGTGATAGACAGTAGAAGGAGTTTCAGAGGGAAAATAGATGTATTTAACACTTAAATTTCACTCTAATAGGCCTTTTTACACTGGCGGCGTGACGAAAAAACAACATGTAAATGCGAAATAATGGCTAGCTATGTCTAGGGCTTTTACTGTGAAATGTAAGAACAGAACGATTGGATCTGGGAAGCGCTGCCTTTGTCTGTAAGGTTGAAAGAAGAAGTTTGCCTTCTCGGTTAAGACTACGTAGCCTACACGTCATTGTTTTATAATCCTTATAAAATACAGGCACAATTCAACCCATTCATCACAAAGTGATTAGTTGACAACTTTATTCACAAGGCGAAAGCTGAGAATAATCGCCATCGTTCTAAAATAAAAATATATTAAGTATTTATTTTTGCTGACTAGTATTCTTATTCTGTGTGAAAGTGTTCACGACAAAAACAACAGTTTGAAAAACTATTTGCACGAAGAAAAAAACAAAAACTCTCCCGGTGTGTAAAGGGCTTAATCATAAATCAGGAACTATATATAATATTATCCACAATTTAGATATTAATTTGTCTGCAGGAAAATAACAAGATTTCAAGCTCAGTCTGGCGTCATTCAATGCTGTTCTTACCTCAATAACTCCCATGAAAAGACCAAAACCAACAATGAATGTATCTCCTGACAAGTATCTTGTGCGTGTGTGTATCAAAGCCTTCACTCTCTGTGCCATAGAGCTTTATTTTTGTTCCAAAACCCCTCACACATCTGCACACGATTGACATGATACTCCACTGCCATGATGAATGTTCCACAGCTATCATTTTGACTCAAAAGAATACATCTACAGTATATCCTATTCCACTGCTGAAATTTGTCTCCAACAAATGCACAAAAATTAAACTATGCATTTGTCTTGTTTCTGTGTAGGACACTGTGTGTGAATGTAGTGCACCGAATTTAGAGGGGTCAGAAGACTGGAAAGTCCATTTACCATTCCTTAACTTTAGCAGATCCTTTAAATCAGCTGCTGACCCTATTACATTTTTTTCTTTCATTTATAGATCTCTGAAAGCAGGACTTATATAGGACATAAGGGGTAGGACATGTAGCCTTATTTGGTAGTTTTGGAGGATAGTTGTAATTTACAATTATCATCAACACCTGCTTATTTAGGTGGCATTCATCATGTTAAGAGCTTTTGACGAACCTCACGTGGCACACTCGTACAAGCCCACCATATGAAAAAAAGGTAAGAGAAACTTAGGATAAGAATACAAAAATGTTCTTGCATGAGGTCCATTGTTAGTTATAATCTTTTCAGAAAGATATGGAATAATAATAGTCTTATCATTTCCATAACAATGGAAGGAGAATATAGAAAAAAAAGAGCAACAGTAGGGTGCCTCCAAGAGAGCAAAATGTATGTACCTAATTATTTTATCATCTGAAACTGAATTTAAGACAAAATTATAAGAACATTAGGAAACAAAACTTCCCAGCAGACAAATTGAAGTCAGTAAAGGCTGTCATGTTGAGAGCAGAATATGGTTGCAGAACATGTGAGCATGTTTTGATCTTTCAATACACAGCTGAGGAACACTTATACTCACATTTTGTTATTGCGGGCAAAATTTGGGAAGTGTGCAAGTCTATTCTTATCGCAGAGCCCTTGTTGGGTCAGGTGCTGTATTTAGCACAGCACCACCTTGTTGTTTGGCTTAAAGTCTGATTCATATTTTACTCACTGCAGATTAGGAGGTGAGCAGAAGAATTCACTTGTGACAAAAGGACAGTGAGTGTGTGTAATATCTGGTGTAATGCTGAGAAGAGGGTGTTTGCTGATGGCCAGCGAGCCAGAATTAGAGGCATTGTTTACATAAAAACGCCTTAGAAATAGACGATATGACCTGACACACATGAACTCAAGGCTATGTGTGAAATGGAATCTGACCCACAGCAGCATGTCACACTTCCATTGGATTGTCAGTCTATTCTTGCCTCTGACCCTTGTCAACATCTAGTTCATACTCCATAGTACACATTATTACAGTATCTGCAGCATTCTCAGAGGCTTTAGAGACCCCTTTAATGCCATTTGCCATTTTATATACCACCAATTTATGACCAAAATAAACATCAAAACTAGCAACATCAGTTTTTTTTTGATAATCACACACAGCAGGATGACCATAAAACACATAATCTCATAAAACTTCAACGTACTGATACTTGTTTTTGTGCGGATTCATTTTAGAGGGGTTGGTAGGTAGGTTATGTTACCTCTGGGCAGAGCCAGACTAGAAGTTTCTCTGTTTCCCACCCATGCTAAGCTAAGCTATCCAACTATGTCTCAGCAAGACAGCATTTAGCGCATTTCACGAAATCAATTAATCAATAGTTCTATTAGTCTCCAGTGGAGCAACTGGTTATGAAGCAGCGGGACACATAAAACACAGAGCATAGGAATACAACACTAAGACCAAAAAACAAGATATTTGTCTTCTACACCTTTAATACTATTTTCATTTTGATGCCTCCCTTGGCGTTATTGATCATTAACTCAAGGTTCCTGTAAAGTTTAATTTCTCTTTTTAGAACCTCGTTTTTTCTTGTTTACATCTTTTAGCATGGTTTCATGAGAAGTGGTACTGTTTGACAAGTACATTATGTGAGAGGATGTTTGTACTTTCTGGTTCATAGCATTGTACTCACCCTGCACACATGAGGAACTCACTGGACGGCCGACGACCTACTCCCATTGGCTGGTCATCTGAGGAGGGAGAGAGAGGGAAAGAAGACAATAATGAATGTGCAACAGACTTTACTGATGTATAAATCAGCAATAATTAGGTGATTAAATGCCACTCAAAATGCCTGCTGAGCTGACACTCCCAATGCTCTTCTCTTTGTTCATTGTTTGAATGGGAGGACTAGCAGTTGAAAGCTTGTGTGTGTGTGTGTGTAAGTGTAGAACATGATAGAAATGTTACCAGTCAAGTGTGCGTATATACTGTTTGTGGACTGATGTCTACATTTACAGCATGTTTGTTTGAGCACGTGTGCCATAATCGGCAACATGAAAGCCAATCAAAATATAGAAACAAAACAATTTTTAACCAATCATATGGAATTATTTTAAGATGGACATCCTACTGTGCAAAACAGGCACAACAAATGTGGTTGAGTTTGCTTAACACACCACATTAAGAGTTGATATGCTCTTATAGGAGTCACAAGGAAGAAACTTTTTTGAAATGGGACAGTAAGCAACATTTTACTGTCACAGCAACCTTAACATTATATTAAGTTTGACATGAAACAAATAAATCGTAAATGATTCATGTTATGATACTGTATGCATCATAGTGCTGCTGGAGTATGGACAAAATGATCACAACTGTTTTGATAAATAATGAGCTCAAGATAATTTATGACGATTATTCATTGATTTTTACTTTTGTCCCTACAAGCACAAAATACTTTTTTTGCACTCACATTTTAGAAGCTTCCATTGTGTGCTACATTTCCTATTTTTGCACTAAAATAAGATTGATCCTTGTTCACGGTTCATCTCCTAGAGAAAAATTCAATTTGTACCTAAACTTTTAAAACCAAGATTAAATCTTTCCATAAAGATTTTTGCATGAACTTTTGTTTTGCCCATCGGCTCTCTATTAAAAACCAGTAATATACAGTATTTTAATAAGCCCTAATGATTCGAGAACAACCGTTATGAAAAAAATATCCTGATTAAATTGATTGCTATATTGCCCAGCCCTAAAGGTAATATTTCTGCATTTTCTACAAAAGAAATTAAGGAAGCCCAAGAGTTGATCTCCCTCTCAAATATTTAGATGAGTTAAATCGGAGTGAATTTAAGGGAAATACCGCCGAGTACAGTATGTGTGTTGGCACTTACAGCTGTCAGTAGAGATGTGAGGCACCAAGACAAAGTCATCAGTGTCACAGGAGGAGTTCTTACTGCTGGTGCTTCCTGCAGACTCTTTGGAAAGCTGCAGGAAGTTGGGCGGACCGAGAGGAGGGGATGACAGACCATCTTCTGCTAGTGTCTGCATGTCCGGGAGAGACTGTGAGTTCATAGAGACAGAAATACGGATCAATTTCTACATCTTAGCCATCCACATGTTTCTTTGACCCCATCCCGACAAGGCTGTTTAAAGAAGTTTCACCCTTAGTCAGCTCCTCTTAACTTGATATGACCAATCTGTCTATAGTAACAGGCTAAGTACCACAGTCCTTTAAAGTAGCTGTAATCAAACCGCTTCTTAAAAAGCCCACCCTTGATCCAGAGGTGTTGGCTAACTATAGCCCTAAACCCTTTGCCTTTCTCTCTAACATCCTTGAGAAAGCAGTCGCAAATCAGCTGTGTGATTTTCTACATAACAATAGTTTATTTGAGTCTTTGAAATTTTCAGTCATGATTTAAACATATCATAGCACAGAGACAGCACTGCTGAAAATAACTAATGACATTCTTATTACGTCAAAGAAAAGGACTTGCCCTAGTACTTGTCCTTATTAGATTGACCATCACATCCTGTTACAGAGACTGGAACCTTTAATTGTCATTGAAGGAACTGCATGAAGCTAGTTTAAGTGCTATTTATCAGATCGATGCCAGTTTGTATATGTAAACACTGAATCCTCCATGCACACCAAAGTTCGTCACGTTCTGTGCTTGGACCTGTTCTATGCACCTAATATATATGCTTCCTTAAGGCAACATTATCAGAGCACTCCACAAACGTTTATTTTTATGCAGCTGATATCCAATTATATCTATCAAGTCAGACGAAACCAACCAGTTAAAAAGCAGGCACATCCATGCTTTTGTTAATTCTAGACTAGATTATTGCAATTCCTTATTATCAGGCTGTTCTGATAAGTCTCTTAAGACTGCACGTTTACTAACAAAAACTAGGAAGAGATAATATTACTCCCGTTCAGCTCAGGTTTGCTTCAAACCAGCCCCTAGTCATGCTGTTGTATGACCAAACTCCTGGGGGACTTCCTAGGAAACACCGAGCTCCTATGTCTACTCTCGTTATTGTAATAATTTCTCTCACATGGAATAACTATGTAATAATTTAATTGAGGTTTCTTATCTAATGCAAGGGTCCAAGGACGGAGGATGTTGTAGGTTGTACAGGTTGTAAAGCCCTTGAGGCAAATTTGTGGAATTGGGCTATACAAATTTAATTGAATTTTTTAACACAATCTTATTATTTTTGCAACATAAGCGTTCAAACTCACAGGAGGGGAGTTGTAACGGATGCATGGGGAGCTGCCACAGGAACTGTCTGTCACTGCATTGGAAGCACTTGGGACCGGCACAGGACATGCTGAGGGCAAGAAATAAAGATGATTTATAATGTTTTCAAGTTGTATGATGTGAAAGTGTGGTACAGTAAGTTATCTTGCTTGGGAATGTGATCTTTGTGCTTACACTTTTTAATGGTGGATGACGGCTCCAGGAAAGGATGGCTGAAAAACGCTTCTGCAGAGTGAGGGGTGAGAGGGACAGACCAGATCAGAGAGCACAGATGGATCTCAGTATTTGTCAAAAAACAAACCTGAATAACACATTTATCATTCGATGTTTAGAGAAATAATGTTTTTACTCACCAAAGTCCATCCTGTCTTTCTGATTCCTCTGCAGCAGCCCGAGCAGAAGATGGCCAAGTTGTTGGGATGTCTCCCTTGGGATGCTGGTTAATCAGAGCATGGGAACATTTATTCTTTGTTTCTTGTGGGGAGCAACAACAACAATCTTACAAGTTCATTGCATGTCACATTGCGTGAGATGGATCAAATAAAGTTGCGGTTGCAATCTATGTTAGACAGTACAAAATACACCTTGAGGCCTATCAGATGGTAAATGTCCCTCTCGCCTTCACACCGAATTAACTGTGCTGAGGCAAAGTTGAAGTCTGAGCTAAATGCTAAAATGCTCATGATGACTATGCTAATTTTGCCATATTCACCATGTTAGTTGAGCATGTTAACAGGATAAAAACAACAGACGTGAGCTGTGACATGTCATCCATCTGCACTGGTCTCAAAGACTATACTACAATTGTTTTGTTTTTTTAAATGTCACTTTTCATATGGGACAACCCAAATCACCCAGTGTAAAAACGAGCCTTAAAGCCAAAGATAAGTGGTTTTGTGGCTTACATAGGTTGTAGATTCTTGTTCTTTTCATAGAACATCCTCAGGTCTTGGGGACTATTGGCCTGAAAATATTGTTATAGAAATTAAATGCACAAACACACACATCTACAAGTACATTTTTTATTGGTTTGTTTGTACAGTATTAACCTGAAACGGTGGCTTGCCGACCAGACACTGGTAAATGACTGTCCCTATGCTCCACAGGTCGGCCTTGGCATCATAATTCTGGGACATGATGACCTCTGGGGCCTGAGGGAGGAAGGCCAGGTTAAGATCCGAAGCAGGAAGTTATCTAACACATTGCTAATGAAGCTCCAAAGTCATCTAACTATAAAGCAACAATGTATGTCTGTATTTCTATCTGTCTGTTCTTTGCATATCTTGAGAACCACTCATAGGATCTACTTCACACTTAGCAAGTGTGTTTCTGGGATACTTTTTTAAATTGGTTGCATGTTTGATATTAATACAATTTGAATAAACAAGCACACAGCGCTCTGTGGAGCAACGAAGGCAGAGCTATTGGGGTCTGCGGACTCAGTAAATTTCCCAACAGGCTTTATTATGATGAACTCTCCACGTATTAGGTATCTAAATGATTACTTTCTCTCAAGAAAACATTAAAAATGTAAGTTAAAAAGCGACATATTAACAGCTTGTATTAAGAGTATTCAAAACTTTCTTTCAATAGTGAAACTATGAACTATTAGTAAAACATTTTTTTAAGGCACAGCATAAGACCTGCACCCTGTCAGGTTTATGTACTGTTACAAAGTTTTCCTCTGCAGTAGAGGTATACAGTGAGGAGAATACAGTTGAGTTACATATTTTTTTAGTGCTTTGGGGCCTTTTGTAAGCTATTTCGGGTTACAATGAGGGGGTTCATACTACTGTATGACATTACAGGTGTATTGCTGCGAATTAGGAAGTAAAGCGTTGAGTCTATTGTTGTTGGTATGAGTGGTTCTTGAGAAAGCTGCAGACAGCAACACCAAAGGCACTGGACTAGTTTTAAAAATTCTTGACACACACAAAACATAAACAGTAAAACAAACTGACCATATACATGGGTGACCCACATAGCGTGGCTGCCATCATGTTGCTCTGGAGGTACCGTGCAAAGCCAAAATCAGCTGCAGAACAGAAGCATGAAACAAACCAGTCATGTGTTATTATTACTAGAAACACGTACCACTATTGTTGGACACTGCAGAAAGCCTGAGAGACAAAACACTGTGAACAGTGCTCTACATTGATTTCATTTCAGCCCTCTGACAGTTATTAAAGCACATTTCTATCTAATTCTGTCACCTATTTTGATGCGGATGCCACTGATGTTGGACTTCTTGCGACCCACATATGACAGCAGGATGTTCTGCGGTTTCAGGTCACGGTGGATTATTCCTTTGCTGTTGAGGATGCGCATGGCAGCAGCAATCTGCTGGAGGAAAACCCTCAGTGTGTCTTCTCTCAGTGTCCCCTTTGCTAAGGAAGAGGAGACATAAAGAAATGACGATAACTGAATGTAAACAACTTTTGTTTGTTTACAAGGAATCTCCACAGGGCAACTTTAAGTAAACCAGCTCATTATGATGCACCTTCTTGCTTTTTGTTTTCCTGGATAACCGTCTTAATACTGACCATTAAGGTGCTTCCTCCTGCCTCACGAAGCCTGAATGACTAGTTTCCTTGTTTTGCGCTCACATGATGCAAAATTAGAATGACTGCCTCATGGTTGTATGCCTCAGCCAACCAATTAAGTTGCAGTTTACATCAATGTAAACCAACATTAATCTAGGATTTAGGGATTTGCGGCTCTCTGCCCACTACAGTTGACAAACTAATAGTTACATGGTCTTGAATGAACCCTATGAGCCCAATTATGCTGATAATCACATCCACTGTCCATTATATATAATTTCAGTTTAGGTGGACTTGTTGCTCTATGACTAGAAATGCTTTGTTATAGACTATCACAGCCTAAACACTGTGCTGTCTGGCTATGAAACAGGGAAGGAGCCCTTTGTACAAATCTGTAGTGGTTCCCACACTCAAATCCCCCACATAGAAAACATGAAGACATACAAATATCCACTCAGACAAACAAACACTCCCACATGAGACAGAGTTATATTATTCTACAAACTATCCATTACACATAGATAATAAATGCACACATTCCCACACGTCCGCTCATAATAGCTGCAGTCACGTCTTTTCCTTCTCTGCATCATTAGTAACTTTGTTTAGATGAAAAATAGTTGTGTGTGTGTGGCAGACAGAGTAGTGTGATGCTTACCTTGCAGATAGTCGGCAAGATCACCTCCATTACAGTACTGTGTTGGGAGACAAACAATCACTATCAGTAATAAATAAATTCAGGTTAAACATGTCAAGCTGTGAAGTACATTTTGGTTTTATGCATGCTTGTTTGAGTGTGTCTGTGTATATGTTAGTTCAAATCCTAGCCCAGATAATGGCAGGCTCATCAATTTAACTTCTGAAAGACTGTGGCCTTATCTGTGCTAGAATGCAGTCAGTTCTCAAGAGGAACAACAAGAACAGACAAACCACGTTGGTGTAGAAGGTTACAAGAAAGTGAGCGGATGAGCAAAGATAAGAAAGACTGAATTAAGTTATAGTCCACTTTCACAGCATAGGACTCCTCAGTGTTACCGTGTTTGCTTCCCCCTGGTCCCTGCTTCTGAGCTGAATGTACAAATGGGTAATAAGCATAAGATAGATTCAAATAGGCTGAAATCAGGTGAGCGAGACAACTTATGTTCCCTCACATTTTTACCAATGAACATTTTCCCTTTTTCATAACTTTTCAATAATATTTTCCCCCCAATTTCCATGACTTTTTTTATTCTTTATATGAGCTTTAAAATTTTATAAGCATTTGAATCCTATTTTAGCATGAGGATAAAGAGAAAATGTTGTATTTGAATTGTAATGTAAGGGAGACATCAGTTCAGGGCAAAAAAAATGTTTGTATAATAAAAGCCCACTACTAGCGTTTTGTGTCTCGACTGTGTTATATCAGGTGTATTGACCTAAGAAAGTAAAGTGTTGAGTGTGAAGTTGCTTGTATGAGCCGTTTTGGAGAAAAGCTGCATGCAACAATAACACAGACCAAGCATTTGTCTCTTTCCGAACACACGTTTTCAACATGGCTCCTTATTAGTTTATCGAAAACAACCAACTGCTTTTTTTGTCTTTCACCTGTGACAACTTTGAAAACATAATGAAAAAACTGTGATGCAAATTAATGTAACCTAGTCCCATGACAGCTGTTCCAGACACACAAAACAAGATTTTAAGCAAAGGCTTTCAGGGAATATGATTCCTAGAAAACAGAGGGGTGTATTTTCAGTGAGTAACTTAAGGTCCAGTCATAGTTTGTTTTCTAGCGCGCAGCCACCTGGGTGTTGTGCAATGAGCAGAAAGAGTTGGGGAGGATGCAGATGTGAGGTTGTCAGCAAACGAAGAGAGGAGAGGAAAAGGCTGACAGCAGAGAGACCTTCCAAATGGGGAAGAATACATGCTGACAGCCAGTCTTGGGGGTAAACCATTACATCATTGATGTCATAACAATTTTTTGAAAAAACCTTTGTAAGTAACTTATTATCTTATTAGAGTGAGTAACAAAGTAACAATTTACAACAAAAAACAAATTTCCCCCAACACATGGGAACAGGATATGAGCTCTGACTCATCAAATATCCGGACAGTCACGTTTCTATACATACCTCCATGACCAGAAAAACAAAGTTGGGTGTTTCCTGGAAGAAAAGAGACACAGAATCAGATTCCATTCATCCTGAAGCAGCAGTTAGCTCAACCCCATAGCCATAACAAGACAGCAACTAGGGGAAAAAAATGACATTACATAACACCAGCACTTGCTGTTTTTGAAAACCATACTACCTCTTAACATGTATTTTTGTCTAATGAAAACGCTATTCAATGCTGACAGAGCTAATAATTCAAGTTATATGTTCAGAGAAAAATGACCATATAGCAACATACAACATTTTATAGAAGCAGCAAAAAGACATCAACATGTTAACATACTTGTAGCGTTTAAGGAAATAACATTTAGGTTGAAAAAAAGAAAACTAATCGGAACCAATACCTGCGACAAGAGCACTTCTAAAAAAAGCTGCTGCCTGGAGAAGCATTTGTTTTATTGTACACTATGGTTTGGGTACTTTCTCACATTGTTGTCTCTGGCTGCACTTTGGTTTGTTGCCTAACTGCTAAGAAGTGAGATGCATTTCAAGAGGCAGGCGGTGACAGCAGCACATAGGGCAGCCTGTGTTTGTGAGGGCTTAGAGGAAGAAGCAACTCACAGTTATGAAAGTGACGAATGCTTGAATTGTTTACACGAACAAATGTTTTCGCGAAGGTACTGTTCACACATTGGCTCCATCATGGCTGAAACAAAAAACTGCTGGACTTCGGACATTGATGGCTCGCTGCCAGATGAGGGCTGGGCTCAAAAACATTCCTTTCAACAAAATATTCCAAAACAACTATGATATAAATAGCCCCTCTGTCATCATAACCTTGTCACACTCATGTTACGTTAGAATGTGCAGGCTGGATGAAATGATCATATAATCCCAGGTTATGAAAACTAACAGCACAATGCACACATTACATTACAGTCATTTAGCAGACGCTTTTATCCAAAGCGACTTACAGTCAGTAGTATATTACATATCATTCACCCATTCACACACTGATGACAGGCTACCATGCAAGGTGCCACCATCAGACTGTAACTAACATTCATGCAACATCCAGTCCACACCGATGGCAAGCCTTCGGGAGCAACTTGGGGTTAAGTGTCTTGCCCAAGGACACATCGACTGCCGAAGCCGGGTATCGAACCACCGACCCTCTGATTGGAGAACTACCTTGCTCTCCACTACGCCACAGCCGCCCCACACAAAAATACTTTGGACTGCCACTGTCCATGTGAGACAAATCAGCACCGTGTCTGGTCGTTGAGTCACTACATCATACACAAGCTCCAGGATACGTTATGCAACAATATGGGGGATGGGATATGGCCAAACTAGAGAGGGTGGAGGAGAGAGTGTGTGTATGTGTGTGACTGTGTCCTGGGGAGGGGGAGGTTAAGGATTTCTTGTGGGCCAGTGTGCTTTTGTCACGCAAGGGACGAGTGTAATCTGGGGTATTCTGGGTAAACTGATGTCATTTGGGAGCTAAATCTGCACTTTGACACAACAACCCCCACAGAATGACAGGGGCAATGTCAGTGTGAGCAGCAACAAAACAGCAATTATGTGCCGATGACAAAAGGTCAGGATTGCTTGTTGATTTTCAGTATGGCTCAACCTCGAGATAAGATGGGAGGATGTTTATTATTTTGCAGGTGTACAGTTTGTTATTTCACAGATGTGCTGATATGGCTAATTAAAGTACAAACACAAAACAGTACACATAGAAAGGAACAAAACATTGCGTAAAAATCGTACTGTCCTGCCAGAACATAATCAGTCAGAGCAATAATGCAACTTCACATGATGCGCAGATAATTTTTATTGTGATAATTTCATCTGTTTTCACAACTTTCCAAGGTCCAAAGTGGAATTATGGTCCTTAAGAAAATGTGTTATGCAAGAGTGCCTTGGCTCTTGTGCTGACAAAACCATGTTACACACCGAGTTGCACCAACGAGGACTCATTTTTAAACCCAATCAAATCATGGCTTAACTTTAAAACTAACCTTTAATGAAAAAAGATTCCATTTATACCTCTTTTAACGCATTTATTTTACTGTATACCTAGTATCAATTATTTATGTTGCACCAAAACTTTAAAGTCCAATAAAAATTTTGATCCAGTATAAATTTTAAACTTACACTTGCCGAGGTTTAACTTCTAAAACCGCTTGCCTGTTTGAGTCGAATTTCAGCAAAATAATCGAATTCATGCGAGAAAGTTATGGGACAGACTCAGCCCAATTGATTTTTATGATGCTGCTGCTGAATTTCTCTAAGAACACTGTTATGGAGCTGAACAGAAAGATCGGCCATACCTGTATTGCTCCATTAATTTGGTGAAATATTTTTTCTCTGGGGAGGAGAAATGTAAGCTTCTTGGTCGAGTCATTATGACCAACTAACTGACTTTTAGCTAGCTAGCTAGAAAAAAAAATGTAATATAGTGTTAAGGAATACATACAAGGAATACATAACAAGGAATACATAGCAGCAAATTACATTTTTCATTTTGGGTAAGCAAGCATCTTGATTCTGATTAACCTTGGATTTACTAAAATAAAGAGAATTTGTGGAAGAGAGCTCAGTCGAATGTTAAATCTGGATTCAATTATTTTAAACCTATGTTTGCTAAACTCTGATTAATTTAATCAAATATCAGTTCTAATCATTGTTGGTGCCACCCTGCATAAGTATAACTGGGTGTATGTGCTTGTGCCTCACTGAGCAGAGCCAGTGTTTTCTTCTGAGCGTTTGTCCCAGCCTGCTAAATGTCTGAAAAGCAACGCTCTGTCAAGGAATGTGGACAGAGGCCAGGGTGGTTCATACGTACTGGAGGTTTTCTAGGAAAACTCACTGAACTCCAAAAATCCCTTTTGGAGTTAGAACATGTAATTCCCCTCCTTTTCCACACACACACACACACACACACACACACACACACACACACACACACACACACACACACACACACACACACACACACACACACACACACACACACACACACACACACACACACACACACACACACACACACACACACACACACACACACACACACACACACACACACACACACGGCTGGGGGCCCCTCTCCAGGCTAGAACACAATGTTCCTTGGGAGCAACATTAGCTTTTGTGAGGATTGACTCACAGACCAAAACACTTCATAAACAAACCGCAAGCCCCCTCTTCCTCTGTTTACCTTTACGCCAACTTTAACTCACATAGAATTTATTTATGTTATGTTCACCTTAAATGTGCCAAACCGTTTACATTTTATTCAATCATAGATTTAAAAGCAATAGTTTGACAAATAATCTCCACAGTCTTCCACATTGGACGGAGTATACTCATTTGGAGACTACTCCAGAGCTTTTTTTCCCCCTCAGAGCCGCCTTCCTCAGCAAATTTAGATTGCTTACTTGTCATAGAGCTGAAGTAGTTGTTTGCTGCTATATTTATGGTCTAAATGTTAAATACAGCTTTACTATAACTACTTATTAGGGTTTGGCCGAATCAGGGCACATTTGGTCCATGACCGTGCACTTAGACCCGCTCTAGGTCAGCTTGGAAAGACCCAAAGACCTGTGTGAAGGTGGTTTGGGGCAAAGGTGGTTTGCGGCTCCTTCCGACAGCTGTGAGCTTGATGTTCTTGCACCCTCTCTCCCTGCTTGGACAAACTGTACCCACTGCTCCCGGCGCAAATGTTAATCGGGTCGAACTGTCCTCAGTGACTGTCTGGCATGATGTCGGCAACACACCCAACCCGCCATGAAATACAGACCCAATCTCATTTACCATGTGGTGTCGTCCCCCCCCCTTCATATCCGTACAAGCAATGTGTTTATGATTAAACTGTTTAAAAAGGGCACAAAGTTCTTCATAGATGTAACCTCTTAAAATGAAAATGAAGACAATGCACTTTAAGCATTTTAAGTTTTACTGAGGGGTTATTTATAGTAATTATAAATAATTAATTATAGTGATAATTACTAGCATGTGCAGATAGGCCACTATTCATAATGATTCAAAGGCAAATTTTGCAGGTTTGTTCACTTTGCAGTTGGGGGATTTCAAATTCTGGCCACCTCAGATGAATTCTTTGTTAATGATTTTTCTATGTAAAAACAAAACAAACACACCTCTTGTTATCTCTTTTGCCCCTTCACAATAATCCAAACTTCAAAGCTGTACTGTGTAGCAGAGTGAGAGAGAGGAAAGAGAACTAGCCATAGAGACCTGACATAATACACCTTATAATTAGCCTGTCTACCTCTTTAACATCTCCACGATGGAGGACGGGGAGCAGCTCAGCTGTGTGTTTAAGACTGTGATTTAAAGCAAACGAGCTGAGCTCCTCCAAACTACAGCCATAGTAAGGACCTGCATTCTGTCATGAGTGCACATACTCCCTGATCTAGCTCTGCAGTCTTTTGTCAATGCACAGCTATTTTTTGAGGCAGGCAGGTAGCTGGTACTTCTTTACCCACAGCTGGTGAGTCACCTAAAAGCAGCTTGAGGTTTACAGTTTTATAAAGTTAAGTTTTAACATTTTAAAACCCCTTTCATACTTAAACAAGTAATGGTCTTTTCATCTGATGAAACACATTCAATGGCATCAGTTTGCCTCATATTTTAAAGTACGCCTAAAGGCTTTGAATATTTTGAATCAAAACTATTCACCCCAACAGCAATGCAAATTTGCGACAGTTGCAGTACTCTTTCAATAAAAGGTTTAATTTTGTGCAGGTAGTGGAACACCATTAACACATGTAGATGCAGCAGTAGCTCTTCAGGCTTTGCTATATTTATGACAAAAATACACTCATCAACATCCAAAAGAAAGTATGAGGATTGGATTAGTGTAGCAGGTATTGAGACGATCAGCGCTCAATCAAAGGAGGTGTGACCGCCTCAGGAAGTGAGAGAGGATCACCTAAGTTATTACATTACATCCTATGAGGAACATGAATATCTGCACCAAATTCAATGGCCATCTATCCACTAGTTGATGAGAGAGTTCACTCAAAACAGAGTTTAGAGTTGAATACCTAACGGTGGGGCTACAGGTATTGTCAGGAGAACACCATGGTCATCATCCGAGAGATGTTATCGTCTTTACAAAATCTCATGGTAATCCATCTTCTAGCTTTTAAGATATTTCATTAACGACAGACCAACAGAAAATGCCACACTGGTATGGCTAACATTGTTCTGTGCTAAATGCATCGGTCTATTCTGAACCACACATATCTCAGTTATGATTAGGGCTGGGGTTTGCATTATCAATCATCAAAAGAGTAGGCCTTAGTTCGCACTTACAGAATTATACTCTAGCATTACTTTTATATTTTAAAGAGAAAAAATGTGCAGTGCTTACTGCACACAGAGTATTTAGGCCTAACTAGAACACATAATTCAATAAGTCTGATCTCAGCATTGACCCAATCTCCACCCGTTTGAACATAGTCTTAAAACGGCACACTATCTTGTGTTATAGCATCTGCAGCCCTGAACCATAGGTGAACTACTGCATAAACAGCATCACGCTTATCAAAAGGTCAAACACTCTCACCATTGTAAGCCTCTATGAGGCTCCTATTCACTCAAAGACTTGCTCTTTCGCAGCAGCCATTACCTGTCGGAAGGGCTATCAGCATCCGCCTGTGGTGTATACAGCAGAGAGGTCAGAAAGCTGGGTTTATGGGTCATTATTATCAGACTTTAAACAGATAACCCATATCCTGAGTTTTAGTAGCATTTTTTTAGGAGCTGGTTTAGGTGTCAGGTGCTCTACTATTTTCAACTTAAGCTCTTTGATACACATCCTAACCTTTATACCTTTTCAACAGAGATTCTCATTGTTTGCATCAAGTGTTGAACTGAAGTTGTTTCATGCTTGTCCAATGTTGGTAATGTTTTAATTGACAGACGTTAAACAGAGAAGTAAGTAAGTAGCACAACATAGTAAAAACTAAAATCTCTGTCTTTTCTAATCAAAAATACAGGCTATGCAACTGATCAGTACGGGTTACATTTACTGTTATGTTGGGTAAACCAAGCCCTACAGCACATAGTAACAGTAAAAACAACAGCTGTTGAGTCTGGGAGAAGCCAGACTGCTGATTCAAGAAGTATTGATGAATAACAACGTGTGGAAACAAGAAATTGGAAAAAGTGAGATGAATATACAAAATTATCAAGGAATGAAAACGATACAAGAGGTGGGAAAAAAAGAGGTAGTTGCCAGTTGGTATTGGTTTCCGAAGGGCTGAAACACACCAGACTCTATTGACAGTCACCCAGAGAGAAAATGCACAACCCAACAGACAGACCATTGCTGCAGGGGATGAAAAAAAACAGCTGGTAAGAAAAGGACACAGAGAAGAAATGTACCTAAAGTGGTTGTGAGACCTGCCCACCAAATCGTACAGGCAACAGAAGCAGAGCTGACAAAGCAGGCAAACAAAATCAATTTTTTACCCACCGTGATCTGAAAGTGTCAGGAATAAGTGTTTCTGACTCTGCTAGATGCAGAGCTCCAAAAGTCATTTGGGCTGCATTTATGCTTATTTAACTTGTCCAAATCAATGACTGGACTGTGTATGTGACCGTGTACTGACAGTATGGCCTTTCAGATTCATCCAAACGCACTCATACTTCTTCTCTTCTCCTCAGGCTTAACAGTTTGGCCAAAAGCATTCAAACAACTTTGTTTGTGTGATGTAAAATCTATTCTTAGAAATGCATGGAATTGCAGTTTTACACCCAGCTTTCTGCAATCCAAATGTCCATTAGAGCCATGGACAGGCACTTTTGAGAAGTCTTGCCCTGTGTTGAAGGACTGACCAATTATTGTAAAGCAGTGTCGGTCATCAGTCACATGAGCACTGTTATTCACAGTATTACAAAATATTTGAAAGACATAGTATTCAGAGTGCATGGCTTATATGGATACCCTTTTCTTAGAAATGAAAGCTTGTTCATGTTCTGTAAATTATCCACCTGAAATCAAATAGGACAGAGGGCAGTCTTACTCAGCATTAAACTGAAGGACTAGCCACTAGCAACGTTGATCATCTTGATTTGTGGATGTAGTTTAATTTGACTAGATTCAAGTTTTTATAACACTGGCCTCCTAGATACTGGAACAGACAAGGTCTCAGACATACTTGCTTGTCTGCCAGAGCAAACAACACTCAATGCAGTTAAATACTGAAATAATATTGAATAGTTCATTATTCCTTGAGCTTATATCAATTTGATGCAAAAAAGAGAAAAAAAATCCTTACCTGGACATCATAAAGTGCCACAATGTTTTCATGCTGCAGCTCCTAAGCAAAAACAGAACAGAAAAAAACTAGATGCATTAAACGCAAACATTACCTAGGCTACATCAGCTAAAGGAATCACTTTCACAGATATTCCTATCAAGACATATGAGGCTCATTTTTGTAAAAGGTGAAGAATCAACACAAGGACAATTTCAGATCATTCTTTAAATACATTGAGGAGATAAGTGAGAGCCAATTAAAGGTTAATGCTCACCTTCAGGATTTTGATTTCCTTGCCAAGAAGGATCTGGGACTTGGACAGGTTCTTCTTATTAATGCTCTTTATGGCCACCTCCCAATCTGTCTTCTGCAGAACAGAGAGAGGGATGGAGAGGGAATTATAAAAGTTATAAAAACTGAGAACAAAAACTTTATCCCAATCTCCCTGTAAAATGTCCCTTGTGACTCTGATGATGCAACGCCCCCTAAACTATTGTTTTCAAGATATTCAGTTTGGCCTCAATTTGTTTTGATCCAGAACGCATCATCAATCAAAACCACACAGTGTTATTCATTTAATGCAGTCTCATTGCATTTTTTGATTCAGCCACCATTCTATTTCTTCTAAAAGTGCAACATATCATGCTAATTTTCAGGTTCATCAGTGTACTTTGGCTTTCTACTAGAAAATGTTTACGTGCTTTAATGTTCAAAAAGCACATATTTTTATATTGTCTGTCTGAATACACCTGTATGCACCCTCTGTCTGAAATGCTCTGTTTAAGCCCCTGTCTCTTAAGCCCCCTTCATAAAAAAAATAGCTAAATGGCTTGTTAGATCACGTTTTCTGATAAAGGCAACCCACAAAATAACTGACTGGGTTGTCATATTTCTCAGTTTGCAGCGGGTTGGTAGGGATTCCCGAGATATAAAATGTAAACAAAAGGATTTCCAGGTGTATAAAATCTACTTAAGAGTGCTGATTGTCCGTTATGTCTTAGTTTCTCCCCGCATGTCTGGATGGCCCGATCAGCCACTCAATTGGGAGGTCGGTTTGTGCTTCTCAGTTCTCATCTGTTAGTACTTGAGTTTAGTGCTTCAGAATAATTCACAGAATCATTTTTGTTACTTCTTTTGACTTTCTAAAACATTTAAAAAAACAAACACTTGTGTCTCAAATTGACATTCAACAACCATGAAGTTCATGAACCAGTTAGTGACAATTAAAGGAGAGCATATAGGCTTGTGAATAGAGCTGGGTCATACTTTGCCTTAGGATATTGTTCAATCGAGGTGGTAAGCCCCGTGGATCTTGAATGTCTCATCTTGTGATGAATGTATTTTGTAAGAGACAGCATAATAGCTGCACAAAACATTTTTACTTTGTGAAATAGCACCTTGACTCCCCTTAAGTTTATTGTTTGATTTAATAAAGAAATTTAATATTTTTTAACAATGTAAGCATAATTTATGTCTTTTTCAGACAAGATGGCCACCTCTGCTATCCAGGAATCAATGATTCAACATTGGGGGGTTAAAACAGTGTTTGTGTATGTGCGTGTGCTAAAAGCAAAACCTGCTGGCCTGAATTGCACTGTCAGCATCACTATGTGAGTGTTTACAAAAGAAGGATGGAGGAAATTCTAGCCATCCCAATAACACCAAGGCACTTAGGTTTCTTACAGCTAGGCCTGCCTATTGCGCTGAATAACGTGCTGAATGACAAGGCACTCAGATGACAGCTAGAACTAGAGCCAGGCAACCTACTTACTCTAAAAGCCAAGTGAGACTGGGCTGAATGAATGTTTCCAGATTAACTCCTGGAGCATGTATTTAAAGACTCATGGAGCTCACGTGAGCTCAAAGGCTCTCAGGACATGTGCTGAACATGCAAACACCCAACTTAGGACACAGTTATAGACCCAAGGAAGACTATTTGTTTCTATGCCCCTGAGAAAAAACACACAGATAGTATAGACAAATTAAATCAACATAGTTAGAGAGGAAGAAAATGAATTACAAGACATGCTATCCAACTGAATCTAGGTCAAAAGGAGATGTTCTTGTTCTAAGAGTGCACTACGCCTAAAGCCTGGCATAGAATCTAGCACATGAGCGAGTGACAAGTCTCTGTGTGTGTGTGTGTGTGTGTGTGTGTGTGTGTGTGTGTGTGTGTGTGTGTGTGTGTGTGTGTGTGTGTGTGTGTGTATATAAAACACTGCCAACTGAGCTGCATCCATACCCAGCTCACTGACAGCCAGTCCAGCCAAGTGTGACTGAACTGCAAACACTACCCCATAGGAAAAAAAAAAATGTGACCCTGCTGGCCCATCATGTAATGCTGGAGGGTGAGGAGGTGTGGGGGAAGTGGGAGAGAGACATTATATAAAAACTTGTGTAATAGATGGTTTGTGGACTGCAGAACGGAGAGTTAAGCATTGCATAGTAAGCAGTTGTCCTCTGCTCAGAGTCATGCTGCAAAAACAGAAGCACAATGTAATTTCCCAAAATAATGCATGATATATGAATCAAAGCCGATTTGAGTGGTGTGAGCAACAAAGACATTAGCCTCAGCAACACTGCAACCAGAAGTTGGCCGAAGAAGTTGTGATAGAGCAGAGGACTATGACAACATAGGAGTATCAACATAATTAATATCTTGTTTGGCTAATTAAATAGGTTGACTCTTGCCAATATGATGCTCAAAAATGTTTAAATAGAGTGAATGTAACTTCAGCTGACCGACATTTAAAACAAAGAGAGGACCTATGCGTAAAAAACCCAAATGAGTTTAACTTTTGAGTAATGTAATGTATCTTGTGCGGCGTTACGAGAACAGGTATGAATGCATCCCAAAGTATACGTACATAAATCAGTTCATATATTTACATCTTATTAGTCTTCCTACAATCTCATTATAGTCTTGAGCCTGACATCATATCCAACATGACACACATTTTCTTCAAGTTAATCCAGTGCAATAACCCTGATTAGCATTCAGAAAGAGACCATTTTATATAATTTTGGGAGCTTCTATTAATTTTGTTTGGGTATACACAGCTAAAGACATTTTTTTAAAAGCTTCTCTTCTCTGGAAAGAAACCACCAACCTTTGGCTTAACAAGACATTACTAATAAATATAGTAAGTGCTTCAAAAAATTGGGGGGGGATTTGTACTGGGAAAATGTCCTTACAAAAAGTCAAACACACAACGGATTCTGCTATAAGCTGATTATCCTGCCGCATCCCTGGTGAACCTTTGAATAATTGCTAGACATAACAGTGTAACAGGAGCCATATGTAGCATCCAACACTGCCTAAGCAATGAAGCAATCCATCATGTTTGTTAAAGTCAGGTGGCTCTAACTTTCTGATTCCTCAGAGGTGGAAATGATCCTATAAATAGGCTAAATGACTGATGATAGCCTTTTATGACATTTATGACTTTTAACAGTAAATACATTTGTCACAAGCCAGGAACGTTTTAACCAGACAGGAAGGCATGTGAGCAGTGGACGGATGTGCAGCTAGATGAACAGCTTGCAGTGATGACTGGGTGATTGTTTGTAGGCCTACAGTCAGCTCAGTTTCCAGGCTGTGAGTAAGTTATCGATTGTTACTCAGCCTAGGCTACAGCAGGGAGCATGGGGATGCTGTAATGTGGCTTTCATTGAGGAATTCAGGACCATCTATTTCACACCAGTTAGCACATTAAAAAAAATTTCATTCCTGCATTGAATCTACTGAGTTAATTCTATTTCTGAGCATTATGTTTATAATGTAATGTGTTCCATTGGTTTAGTATGACTGAACCTTATACATCTCTTACATAAGGGAGGCTTGTATCTTTAAAAAAGGCACCCCATCCTCCCTCCTGGCTGAGCACGTCAGCAAGTCATTCTCTGCTGCCTGACTCATCCCTTTCATGAATGAATCAGGCAGCACAGATATACAACTAACTTAATAACACTGACATCACCTCGCACAGCTGTTGTCGCACAGACTGGATCAAAATGTTTGGTCATAAAAGCTGTGCAATATTACCACTCGAAAAAAGTGACGGCACACAAATGCTGCCGCAGAACTGCATTCTGCACTGCAACTGACTGACCCAGATTTTCAAATGAAGCTGCCTTAACCCCTTTTATCCTGCAAGAGAAGAGGGGGGAGGCAACACTGCAGACATACTTTGTTTATTTACCTTCCTATGTCTTCCTTTAAACACCACAGCAAAGGCTCCATGTCCGACCAGGTCTTTTCTGCTGTACTCAAAATCTCCCACTGTCTCCATTGTGGTAGGCTGGTGCTCGGTCCTGGGCACTGGTGTATCGCCTTAAATGTTGGGCTCTTCAGAAAATAATCCTGGAGCAAATGATGCTCTCAATCCTGGTGATGCTGCTTCTTGCACTGCGGACTTACTTCCTGACAGGCGGCTCTGGTGTGCCTTATTGCATAAATAAGAGATGCAGTCAGGACATAATGCAATCAAATGCCCTCTAAAAGGTTGGGATGTTTGTAATATTACGTAGATCAGACGGCTTTGAGCATGGCTAACAGGAATCCTGAGCTACAGTGTATCAGCGCCAGCCGTCAGTCTTTGACCCAGATGGATAGCTGCAATCCAGTTTAGCATTACTCTCCAAGGAGGCTCGCAAAAACACGGTGGGTCCCCTGTCACCAAACCTGTTCAGAGGGACAGTCTACATGGTGCCAACCCGGCTGGACATGACCATGCAAAGGTTGAAAGCAGCTGCAGACACCGAGCTATCGGTTAGCCTGACAGTGACATAACACTGTGGCAACACATCGCGTCATCGCTGTTGTAGTCGGTGTCTGCTAACATGCTAACAATAATACGTGAATGAAGTTACCTTGTCTGGTGATACTGAATTATTGAATCTGCTTTTTACAAGGTATAGCAACCTATAAAGCTAGCTAACATCCGCGAGCTAGTCCACAGTTAATGTTACCATTGGAAAAATCTTGAAGATGCAGCACAAATGTCCACACAGGACTGTTGTTTATCTGAAGGCGTTAGTCCTTATGATCCGTCCTCTTCGACTAGACGTCCACTAGACACGTTTCTCTCCTCTTGAAAAACACTACATTCTCCCAGTAAACAGTCATTTAAACCGTATGTCATAAAAGAACACTTCGTTGTGTCCTTCGTCGTCAAGTCTCACAGAACAGCTAACGTTAATGTTAGCACTGGAAGTAGAGGTCGCCTTTAGAATATAATTAATAATCCACCTCTATCTACTGGACATCAACTTTTCAATATAAACTGTACAGGTTTAAAAACACTGTACAGCTCTGTCACATGATGACAGAGGGGTTCCTTCGTCCTAGCGGTGATTTAAACAACACTGAAAGATAGAGCCATGTTCTTTTTTTATATCCTCTCCTTACGCGGAGGCCAGCCGTAGACCTTTCCTTCCGCTGCAAGGGTTAGTCCGTTCAAGGGGAGTTAGTCAGGCTCTGAGGACGCCTTGGGGGGGAAAAAATGGATTATTTTTTTTGCCTCATTAACTAACTTGATTATCTTTATTTAAATTACAACATTATTTTCATGCATATGCATTTTTGGACGGCCAAAGGGTATTCAAAGGATGTGTGCAAAGTGTCTCGTTGGGATCCCCACAAGATGTTGAGAGGTTCAACGGCTCAAACCATTAGACATGATTGAAATTAATTTGGGGTTGCTTTGGTTAGCCATTAAAGCACACCATAACATCTTGGATGTATAATGTATATTTAAGATATTTGCTACTGTATTATAGTAATAATATCGTTTGCAACAAAGAGAACTGGGGAGAAAGTGGCTACTTTTGCAATCAATACTCCCAGAGGATAAATGTCATGTATATTTTTTGTGACATGATTAAGTAGTACATGGAACCAACACAAAATGTACAGAATTTATGCACACTCGTGCTGTGGCTCAATGACGACAACATAGCATGTTTGGCAAACCAGGGAAATTTTACAACCAGGGAAAATATATCATAAATTGTGAAAATACATGGTGCAGGGTGGAAACAGGGAAGCTTTAAACAAGATATAAATCAATTTCTTACAATGGCCTACAGTTTGTATACATTTGACACCCTCTGGTGGCGAAATATAACAGTAACAATAGTACAGAAGTAGAATGCTGTCTTCAAGCTACCCTGGTATTTTTAATACAGACAGGCTACATAAATATACAGAGCTGTAGCCTGGTGATGCTGGGGTTATTTAGGAACCCGGGGGAGTTACATTCTTCAATTAAAACGTATTATGTAGGATATCTTACAAGCTGATTCCACTATGGTCATACACAAAAACCAAGGGCTTGGTCATTATACTGGTGCCTATATGATATGATCCCTTGGGGAATATGAATATGCTTTATCCCATTTTTTTTTAATATAGCAAAATATATCTTCTCAATGCATCTGTCATCATAAATAAAATATATCCGAAAGATCCAAGAAGGCTCAAACAAGACAAGGAATCTGAATGCCATTTCGATGTGTTCTTGGGCAACATACTGCCATCGGTGTATGTGTAGGTATGAATGGGTTAGTTAGTCCTGATGGGCAGGTGGCAGCTTGGATTGTAGCCCCTGTGATCAGTGTATGAATGAGTGTGAATGGGTGAATGACATGACAAGCGCTTTGAGTGGTAGACTAGAAAGATGCTATACAAGTTCAAGTCCATTTACCGTTTACCATTCAAAAGCATCGCTACTCAGTGCTTCAGACACATGTGGTTAGTCATCGGGTTGTGATGGAAAAAGAGATATAGATTGATCAGTTATTTCAGCTGTTAAGAAGGAGCTTGAGGTAGAACTACACATCCACAGCTGCACCAGTATTTCCCCCCTCTTCTGGTGTTTGAAAAAGTGTGAACTGCTTGTCTGAGTTGCAACTTGTTGAGAGGGGTCTCTCACTCAATCTCTCCTCTGTATGGGGCTCTCTTGGCCACTTGTAGCCTTCAACATTGTGAGGTACAGGCACTGACACCAGTCAATTTAGTATGGTAAAATTGAAATGTGACATAACTTTAATGATGCAAGCAAAACACAAACAATGCGAGTGTTAATCTGCTGATAATAAAGTAAAGAGATGTTAGTAGAGATAATATGTGCACGTGGAGATAAGACACTGGTGTATAGATTAGAACGAGAGAGAGTAGTTC
Organism: Anoplopoma fimbria; assembly: GCF_027596085.1. Classification (NCBI taxonomy): domain Eukaryota; kingdom Metazoa; phylum Chordata; class Actinopteri; order Perciformes; family Anoplopomatidae; genus Anoplopoma; species Anoplopoma fimbria. The sequence continues at coordinate 12,628,410 of NC_072449.1, forward strand.
AACTGATGAACTGGGGCTTTTAAAGTCCCTATGTGGAACATTAAACAAGAAGATTGGTTATTTATTTCTAGTTACTCTAAATGCTTGTCATCGGTGCCACCAGTTCAGACTCTGTGCGGTCAGATTAAATCATGCAGGTTCACCAGCAACTCTTCAGCTCAGACTCATGACAATATTACTTCATTACCAAGGTTGGAATTGAATTAAAAAAAAAAAAAAGAATTAAGGCTACTAGTCACAAAGGTTTATATGATATGATAAATATTGAGTTAATTGTTTGAGTTATGTATAAGAGGTAGGACCATATAAGTGTATACTTCTTCCTACTCCTTTTTGGATATTTAATATTTATTTATGTATTGATTAGCGGCTACCATAACAGTTTTGGTAATTATTATCAACAATATATCTTTTTGTAAAACTTTCAATATTCTACACAGTTGATCTCGCCTCAAATATGATCAGACATGGATTTAATGATAATATACAACATTTGCTTTGAGTTATAGTTGGTTGTGACTGAGAAGGACCGGACCTGGACTGGAGCTTATTGACCGGACCGACATAAACTTTGTTACTCTTTTCTTGGCGGTCAAATTTGAAATTTGAAGCTATGTCCTACAGACAGATGTTCCATTATTTGAGAAACATTGGCAGAAACTTCTTCTTCTACAGACAGTCATATAGAGAGAGTACATATTTGGTAAAGATATATATAAATTTCTATTTTATATATTTTTAAAACGTAATTTTTAGATTTGTATATATATATATACATACAGTGGGGCAAAAAAGTATTTAGTCAGCCACCAATTGTGCAAGTTCTCCCACTTAAAAAGATGAGAGAGGCCTGTAATTTTCATCATATGTATACCTAAACTATGAGAGACAAAATGAGAAAAAAAAAATCCTGAAAATCACATTGTCTGATTTTTAAAGAATATATTTGCAAATTATGGTGGAAAATAAGTATTTGGTCAATAACAAAAGTTCATCTCAATACTTTGTTATAAACCCTTTGTTGGCAATGACAGAGGTCAAACGTTTTCTGTAAGTCTTCACAAGCTTTTCACACACTGTTGCTGGTATTTTGGCCCATTCCTCCATGCAGATCTCCTCTAGAGCAGTGATGTTTTGGGGCTGTTGCTGGGCAACACGGACTTTCAACTCCCTCCACAGATTTTCTATGGGGTTGAGATCTGGAGACTGGCTAGGCCACTCCAGGACCTTGAAATGCTTCTTACGAAGCCACTCCTTCGTTGCCCGGGCGGTGTGTTTGGGATCATTGTCATGCTGAAAGACCCGTGTGTGGGGGTGTCATAAAATATTACAAAAGACATTCGAACCTTAATTTGAAATCTTCAATAAAAGCTTTGAAATGTATAATATTGTCACGGACTGAGTGACATGTAATGTTAAATACATTTGGCCAAAGCATTAGTAAACTAACCGTTTTAAAGATTGTTATCAATCAAAGCCTTTATAAAAGAATGCGGTTTTAACATGCGATGCATTTAGTTAAAAGGTGTGTAGCAAGGTCCTGTCTGGCGTCACCTAAACAGAATGCAGCCATTGTCAATGTTATTCATTCCATCATTTTTACATTAACATGTCTGCGTTGGGGATATCATGGTGGGTTAGGAGTTTATGATGCTGACTACTGTATGTTACTGCAATGACTCATGACATACATGGCAATAAACCGTCTCAGATTCTGATTCTAAAGTAGATGAGAGACTTTATTAGAATTGTGGTAACTGTTAATATTTTATGGTGTATAAATTACCTTTAACTGATATTCATTTTTTTCATCAAAGTAATTATTTTATTAATCAATATATAGACAGACTTTACAGTTCTGCTAAGGGGACAAACATTACCTTTATCAGGTATAAATAAATATGAACAGGCTGCCAATGTAGCTGCTGACAATAGACACCTCTTGCTTTCACTCTGACTAACCACCAGGGCCACACTCAGTTCTTTGTGGATGCATAGATACACATTAGGAAAACAGCTTGTATACCCTGATTTCCTACAGAGTCCATTATAAGTGTATTCATTTCACTTTGGTACTGATAAAAGACACAAAAAAATGTTACTTCTAAAGAATACCATTAAAAGTGTTCATTCTGGCTGGTTCAACTATAGCAAATCCCTTATAATAATAGTGTGATATCACATACAAATGTTACCTTGAGAAATGTAGAAAGATATCTCCTAAAAAAGAGTGACTTAGATAGCTTTAGTCTGGTGGTAATGTGTCAGTTCTCCTTGGATTTGGCTGACTTGTGTCCAGACGTGGAGGTGGAGTTGTATGTTGAGGACAGCAGCATAGTGAGGAGCAGCAGCACAGGCACAAGCAGATATGGTAAGTATATTGAGACCAGCAGCCAGCGCTCTCGTGGGGCCTGGGGACCAGGGTGGGGTTTCATAGGGAACTGGTAGAAGAGGATGTGAGTGAGGATGGGGACCAGCGTGGTGGCCACATGTGTAGAATACACGATGGCAGGAGTCCTGATCCACTTACAGCCACCTGAAACACAAAAAACACTGCGATCAAAAGAAGCTCCAGGCTGCAGAACACACTCGGTGGTAAAACGTAATTCCAGTAACAACTCTTGACAGTCAAGTCTTTGGATTATCCAGAATAACATGGACAATGTTTCTTGAAATTATCTTGCTTTTGATTTGTAATTCTAAATGTTGTGGAATAGAAATTCCACTCAACTCCATTTATTTGGGGCTGTAGCAGAAATCTCAACCAATAAAACCCAAACTATCTCCATGACTAAATAAGAAAATAAAATAGAAATAATTAATTTCATCGACCCAACTGAACTGGCATTTAATTCGCCATAGAAGTTTACTGGGTGTCTTGAATTAATGGTAATAAATTACAAATTCAGAGCATATTGATTGAAGGACTGCCTCCACATAGCTCTCAACATGGCAACAGCTGAGTCGGCAGCTGGTAGCTAACAGTGCTAACAGCATAAACAGTGCAAATAACGTCAACAGTGCTGACGAAGCTAACACCATAGACATCATATAGGTAGACGCCCCCTTCGGCCTTGGGCGGCATAAATCGTCGGCGCCATCTTGGTACGGGAGTTATTTCGTCTTCGGAGTGAAGATGCCTACTTCATGCGCCGCTTGGGGGTGCACCACCGTCAGGACGATTCAAACAAGATCGCAAGGAATTACCTTTCACAAGTAAGACTAAACAATTGTTTCTATTTGTAATTGTAAAATTCAGTCATGTCACGTAGATCATGTGTTATGTTGAGAGCTAAGAGCTGTTGAGACAGCTAAGTTGCCACCAGAATCAGACTATAGCTAGTCTAACGTGAAACGGACATGGTGAGCAAAGCCTTATTCTATCGTTCGTCAACAGGAGATAATATTGTCAAGAAATATAGGATATACAGTATATATATATATAATCTACCACTACTTGCTTGTGAGTAATTACAATGTATGTATAATGTAATTATATAGCATTTATGGTCGCGACGGAAAGCTGCGTTTCGGCTGAGCGACTGGCCTTAATTTCTCTCTGTGATGTATTTAAAAAAGAGACTAGATTAAAACAAAAAAAGGCTCAAAACATGCCACTGTATATGTAATGGTTCTACAATATATGAAGGTGTCACGTAATGAATGAAACTACGGAAAAAATGTCACGATACTCTACATGCACCTGTGAGATGCACCTGCAGTCAGTCGCCGGCCGAAATTGACGTTTTAAACGTTATTTCTATTTAAATGTTTTTTTTTTTAAAGATACATCTGTATTATGAATCTGACTGACTGGCTAGCTAACCTTTCTCGCAATTTTAAGGTTTCCCAAAGAGAAGCAGTTGAGGAGACAGTGGGAAGTGGCTGTGAAAAGGGAAGACTTTTCTGCCAATGAGAGGTCAATGCTCTGTAGCCAGCACTTTCAGCCGGAGGATTTTGACCGGACAGGCCAAAATGTCAGGCTCAGGGATGGAACTAAACCATCTGTGTTCAGTTTCCCAACACATCTCAAAAGAGTAAGTGCATCACTAAGCTTGCTGAAAATGGTTTTATTGTGTGTGTGTGTGTGTTCATTTGGAATGATTGAGAATGAGATACACCTGTTCAAGTATTTTGTTCTTCTGTTTTAGAAAGTGGCAGCCAGGACTACACAAGCCTCAAGGAAGGCTGAAGCGAGCCTTGTAATTGACTGTTCTTTACAATCATTACAAGTCACTGAACCTTCACCTAACTACCTTGTGAGTATTTACACTAGCTATGCCCCAAAACAGCAGTGAGCATCATGGCATCATAAACATTACTCACTACTGTTTTGTCCTTTTTTACTAGGAACACACTTATGCATTGCCTCCATCTCCCACTCTTCTCAAGACTAGACTCAATGAAGCCCTGGCTAGGGTGGAGAGTCTTGAGAAAGAGATGAGGAACTCAAAGGCCCGAGAGCAGAGTGCGAAGAAAACAGTGCGTTGTCTTCTGGAGGACCTCAGGGGGAAGAACCTCATAAATGAAGAGCTGCAAGAGAGGCTTGACTTATACTCAGGTAACATTGAAATTAAACTTTGAATGTCATGTATATCTTAGGGCTGTAACCAAAGAAATACAACTGCAATAATGTGTTCAAATGCTTGGCTTGTCTGAATTTCATATATCAAACTTAAACTCCAAATACCTGACAACGTCTGTAATATGCCCCCATTCATAGTTTGAATAGCATCTGGCACAGACAAAAGCCAACAATCATAGTCTGATAGCTCTAGCTTCAAGACACACAATAGCCAGGTACCTTTGTTGGCAGGTGTTTATGGGCACCTGTTTAGAGCAATCAGTCATGGTTCCTGGCTTTTGTGCATCTTTAAGCTAGAGCTATTAAGACAATGATTGTTGGCTTTTGTCTACAGCCACGACAAGATTACATATTTGCATTCATATGGCCTTGCCTGGAAATAAACACATTAGCCTATTGGTGTTTTCATAATGACATTCATACTCTTTCAGTCACTTACTAATTACTCTGTGCTATCTGCATTTCAGATCTTCCATTAGCTTCCATTATGACTCTGAAGAACAAAGGAGGGCTGATGATTCCTTCAGAGGGGACAGTGAAGGTGGTCAGGTCAGCAGAGCGGTTCATTCGCCAGCGTGCATCAGGGCAAGCTGTCAGTGTGTCTGTGGTCAAGCAGTTTGTCCGGGCTGACATCTGGACAGATGATGTGTTTCTCCTCAAGGAGCACATTCAGGACACACAATTTGGCATTGAAAACCACCACTTTGCACTGTTGTCCTTGGTTGTGTCTGTATTTCACAAGATCAGGCTGCACCACATTGCAAAACTGAGCACGCTGCAATTACAGACTGGCAACAGTCGAAAAAAGCTCAGCAAGACAATACTTTTTAAAGGGTTCTAGCCTAGATTCAATTATTATATTATATCATATATTGTGTGAAATTATATATTGTGTCAATTGCACTGCATAGATGTGAAAATGTTATGAGAATGATTGTATATTATGTCAAATTGTACAAATGTACAAATATATATATATATATTATATAATATGAATATATATACCTATACTTAAAATATATTATATTGTTTCACATATTATATATATCATATATATGTTATTCCATTGCACATTATACTGAGTCATTATATTATATTGTATTATATATATGCTATGTTATTTATATTAGTTAAACTATTGAGATGTGTATGTATATATTGAGATGTGTATATTTTTACTGCTATAGAAATATATAGCTTTTTTTGGTAATGTTGATTTGTGAAATAAATGTGTATTGCCAATTGCACTGTTCAAGGTTTCTTAATGCACATACTTGAAAAGGAACTATTAAACTATGAAAAACACACTGCCAGTTTCTCACTATTTGATGTATGCTCTTTCTCTTAATGATGGTCAATACGTAGTAACTAAAGAAGCACTATTTCGATAGTTTATAGATCTTCTCAGTATTTTCAAAGTGCACGGGCTGTGCAAGAAAAGTGAGCGTTTATCATAGACCCATGCACATGTATGACTGGCGATTTAACTAGCGAGATTCAAAGTAACGTAGAGGCAAATCTTTTTCACACACTTCACGTAGAGCATAAACCCTTGAATACTCCATGAAATTGGTTGCGAAATGTAAAAGGTTATCGTGATTTTTATCCAGATAAACCGCAGCTCCTGGCAACTTGCGCTTGTTTGACACGTCTGACAGACCTCTGGCTTCAGAGAGCTCCCGTACCAATATGGCGGCGCCGCGTTTCGCCGAGGCAACGGGCTGAAGCAGTGGAGGCGGCGTCTACCTATATGATGTCTATGGCTAACACCGTTTAGTTGAGGGGGGGGGGACCGGAAGGAGGCTGCTACGCCTCCTGGGCAGCGGCTTGAGTAGTCACCGCTGTTTGTTTGCTGCTATATTAATGCTTTGAATTTTGAATTCAGCACCTTTAACACTGCAAAATTCAAGAGAGGCCAGGTTGGGGCGGGATCATCCCTATGTTCCCAGGGCATGTGTGTCCTCTTGGTATGAACTAACATTGGTGGTGACAAGTAAGGGTTATCTTTGCAACTCAAATGGCAAAAGGACCGAAGGCAGATGGGCGTTTCAAATGCAGTTTGAATGGTAAAAATGTGTATAGCCACTGTGGAGATATAAATGTCAAAAGTCAAGCAAACTGTCTTGGCCGCAATTTTGAGTCATTTCAACATATTTTAACGGACTGAGCGGCATATAATGTTCAACTGTTATGTTATCAGGGTTATTGTGTTACAAGGAGTTGTTTAAGTTAAGAGCAATGACATTTACTGAGTTCAGCGGGTCAGTGAGGGTCTCATGACCTGTATAGCTGTCAAACCTGCCAATCATTGGAGCCTCCTATGGGGTTTAGGTGGCACAAGAGAGGATACCTGGGATTGGCTGGGGAACATGGGACCCTGAGAGCATGAATACGCTCTACGAGCAATTGTGAAAAAATGTTTGCCATTTATTCGCGCGTTTCTGTGGCAAATAGCAGTGCACCATAAACAGACACACTCAGTCACAATACTGCAAAGACAACACATTCACTGACCTTTCAGGAAAGCGTACGCTGCAACGGGGAAAAAGGGCGTTTGAAACACAGCCTCGCAGAAAATGAAAGATTTGAACCAGTCTGGCGGATCCAGCACCATGGGGTCTCTGAACTGCTCTGCATACCACTTTATAAGATCTTTCAGCTGGTGGAGAGAAGGATTCAATGTGTGAATCGTCATTTGGCCGAAAAACAGTTGATTGTAACTTTGATACTATTTAGTAGGCGAAACTGTAGCTTGATGTTGTTTTTCTCTCCGTTTTCTCCTGGTACTGACACTTACCGGCTGAGGATACACATGTCCAGGCAGCAATGCTTGTAGGTCAATAAATAATGTGATAGGAATGTGAGACGCAAAGTAGAAGAAAAAGAGTATTTCTAACACACGGATAGCCATCATCTCGGACTTCGGTGCAAATGATAGCTAATAAACTAGGACTAAGTTCGCTGCCGTCTTGTGTCATAGAAGGTAGAAACGCGTGTTCACCACGACGAATCCCATTGGCTCGCAGAAAGAGACGGGGGCGTTCCTGAACCCCAAAGCTACTTTACGTGCTCTACGTAAATGTCGGTTTGGCTCAATAAATACTTTTGCATTATGGAAACTCAAATGTAATCGTTTTACAACCGCTTTTTAACCCTAACCCTAACCCATCTATAAATAAAGAATAAATAAATAAATTAAAAACAATTAACAACGTTCTAATTGAATCAATTATTAAACAAAAAGCTTGAATTTAAATATAAATAAGTGATTCAAATCTATTATTAATAATAGTATAATAAGAAAACAAGAGGTTTATTTCAGAAAGTAAACAAGCTTCTATGACAGTCTAGTAAAAAGACGGCACACGTGACAAAGAAAATGTACATTTAAATTGAGTTGTCAAAAGGATTGATGGTAAAATATTTTAAAAAATCAAGATTAAAATCAAGATTTACAAAGTTAAAGAAGAAACAGAACATGACAAAAAAATGTACTTAACAAGAACATATAAGTACGTCATTTTTACCATGCTCTCTGTTGTGAACATCTTACAGGTACTATATTGCAGACAGCACTTGAAAGGCTGACCCTAACAGATACATGTAGCCTATAGGTTACACAAGAATAATTACTTTATTAATCCCTGGGGGAATTCAAGTTTTTCACTCCTTGTTCTTTTTCACACACATACACACACACAGGCCCAAAATAAACAAACACAGGACCCATATATGCAGTTGGAGAGAGATATTAAGAGTGTGTATTGTTTTAAAATACACATACTAACTGTTCGGAATTGTGCCTGTCGTGATTGCCATTTACTTGTATCTTCCAAAATTATGCTGGCTTGTTGACATTTAGCTTCCTGATATTCAGCCTCATCTTTATCCTAAAGCTGAGGACTCTTAACATCCACATAATCCTACAAAAACAACAACCTTTTATGTTACCATTATGACGATAACAAAATGTGACAAAATACCACTACAGTCTACTGTCTTTCCAGCTGCAGAAACAAAACTGTGATGTAACATATTAGCAGCTCAGAATAAAAGATTTACATTTTCTTATCCAATAATGTAAACCAGTTAAAAGATGGCGTAGCCAGCAGTTCCTTACCGCATCATTTTCCATGATGTTCTCCAGCATACAGACAATGTCTCTGATTTAGGGTCTCAGAGTGTATGACTCCAGCCAACAGTCTCGCATGACATGAAGTGTGTAGGGTTTCGACATTCAAGGGATTAATCTTGTTAGGAACTACTAAGAACCAACCATCATACGTTATAAGAGAAATGGTATAATACGATGTTATAGCGTCAATGTAAAACTACTGTATTCAGAATCAGTTGCCAGATTAAGACTGATGGTTTGGGTGAATACTGTTTTAGTCAAGATTTTATATTGTATACGTATGATATCCAACTCTGATAACAAAGAGGTTTCCTTGAAATACATGGTTTTTTTACAACTATAAGAGACAGTAAAACAGGCAATGAAAAATCTCCACTTTTACCTTTGGTCTTACCTCATATATTAAATCCTTTTGTGTTACATATCATATCTGATATTATATGTGCAACCAACTCACCAAATGTCTGCATCTTCCACAGAACGATGCCGAATGCCTACACGTCTCTCTTGAAGAAGTAATAGCTGCTCTTGAAGTGCTCCGGTTGGTACCAGCGCAGTAGCAACGCTGTTGTAATTTGACATACAATGGAAAAGGTAATATTACACCAGAAATAAAGATGATATTTTAAAACAATTTGAGACATCATTACACAGTGCCAGTGGTAACTGCAATATATTGAATTTACTTTAGTAAACTAAAGAGCTCATGGTGGACATTTTGAGTAACTTCTGGGTTACATGAATGACACCTTTACTGCTGGTCTTTCTCTAAATCAAGGCCTCTGTCTGAAACTGTTGTTTCCTGTTGCAGAGCATGTTCTTAAGACCCCTTCAACCCTACTTCAAGAAACACAAAATATAGATTCATTTTGAGTAGCAGAGGAGCTGATAACTGCCTGGTAACAGTAAATATGGTTTCAAACCAGGTTCATAAGTTAAAGTAAGTTGAGAGCACTGCTCTCAATATGACGGTTACAGCTGATAATGCCATCCCTACCGACAGTGTTGTTGTGGAAGCGTAGAACCAAACTATGTTAGGTTTGTCAGCACCTTCGCCGTAGTTTGCACTGTTAGCACTGTTATCCACGTTACTTATGGGCTGCCGGCTCGTCTTTGACATGTTGAGAGCTTTTGGGAGGTATGCTCCAAACTTTGGATCTTGCACCTTTGAATATATGTTAAAAGACTTTACCTGCACTTTAGATAACAGTTCACTGTTACCTGTCAAATACAAGTGTTGGCAAGGTCATGACAACAGAAAGTAAAAGGGCTGGTTTTCCCAAATAACAAAGTCAAGCCATGCAGTTGGTTTTGGGTTAATGTGCCCAAGTTTTGAGATATCTGTCTCTGAGATTTCTTCTTCATTTCTTTGATATTGGAACTACTTTAAACTGAAGAAATAGTCCTTACGATAACAGTTTACAGCGAGGTCAGTGTAACAGGGACACTGATATCTTAAGTGGCAAAATAGGTTGATTTATAGTTTGGATGAACTGACCCTTCAAGTTAAATAAATTGACATGGCTATAGGATGAGTACCTCTGAAGTCCTATTTGGTTTCAATGACACATTTGAAAATACTGTTTAGGTGTATGAAAGCCACAGCTTTCGCTTAGCATGGGAGAGGAAGGAGAGGTGGGCTGATGGTTTTTATCTTCATATTTTCCTTCTCACTTTCTTACAACAGCATCAACTTCCTAAACAGTGGTAGTTGAATTATCTTATTCATCATGCTGCAAATACAGCTATAAACCAATGTTAAAAGCATTTTGCATGTAACAGTAGTTAATATTATGCTACTACACTGTATGTAGCCTGTTGAACCCAGGTGCTTTCAGTGTAGCCACTGTTACTCCTGGTTATCAGTTTTAACAAAGCAAACCAGCAGCAGTCACAGTAGTTGTAGCTTAAAGGTGCAATGTTTAAGATCTGGCCACAGGCTCCAAACACATAGGGTTCAGCATTTTATCTCTTTGCCACACTGGGTTCATACAATCCAATCAGTTATCTTTGTTAAGAGCCAACTACTAACTGTAGACAATAGCAGAGTACGAATAAACTTTCTAACTAAAGAATTGTTTCTGACACTTTGGATTTAATCCAATAAACAAACTCATTAATGAGTCAAACTCGTTAATGTGGACATGGCCTGTTTTCAAATCGAAAACGGGGTTTTAAAACAAAAACGATCTCCGTCCACACATGCGTTTCAGCATCGTTTTCGAAATGATTTGCGTCCAGACTTGCTCCCCTGAAAACGAATATCACATGACTATTCACGTACACTGGGCATGCGAGTGCCGGTGTAAACAGGAAGTACATTGGTTGCTTGGTTACAGATTATACGATTACACTACTCTTGATACTCATAGTGCTTGATACTTAAGAACTTCCTCTAAAATCTTCCTCCATAAACTAAAACAGACACATTTCGTGGAAGTTTTTAGAAGTTTTATTTTTCAAGCACTGCAGCAAATTTACTTTAAAATTAACAGTTATTAAACAAAGTTTACTAGATTATGGGTCCTTACATTTGTAACAAATACCACATTATCCATGTTGAATTAACCTGGTAGTCGATCGGTAATCAAAGCTGTTGTTGTTAAATACGGCTCCCTATTTTCCCATCATTTGGTCTAGCCAATCCCATAACCATGCAGATTTCCCATAGTCCTGCACTGCATTCCCGCATTACAATGACACGTGAAACAGCTTTAATAAAGACTGCAATCCAGGTGCAGGTATTTGATTTCGACCTACTAGGACGTTTAAAAGGAAAGGACACACCATTAATGTTGCAGCTGTCCTGTTACATGCGGTTAGTCCACTGTGAATGAGGTATATTATTTAATTATTCCATCTAGAAGTAGAAATTCAAAAGCAACTGCGCTTGTTGATGTAGTCTTGAAAATGTTATACTTTGTGTTTTCAGCTTATAAAATATTTGTTTTATAAAGATCTTGTCCAGTGCAACTTTTACTCAAATCAATTTACAGTAAGGACAAATCATCCAGTAAATGCCTTGTGAAATCATTTCAGCCTCCCTTACTTTCTGAGACACACAAAGTGAACACAAGGACGGTGGAGGAGAGGGCCCCTACGTAGACAAGCAGGTCCAGGGGCCGACCTGAAAGAGCCAACTTGACAGAAACAGTCAGCTCTAAAATGCTCTAACAATGTGTCAATGAACACAACTGGATGTAAAACCCGAAAGCTCACCTGAACAAGCATTTCCACTGGTGGGACTAGTAGACATTGTGTCTTCTGCTCAACAACATTCACTCAGTCTGGAAAGTGATATTGTAGCATTTAGAATAAAAAAGAAAGGTTGAGCAAGAATATAAATTATGTATAATCACAAATCAATGGACTTTCTTTTAAATTATTAACATAAAGAGGAAAAATACTGACGCTTTACAAGTTGGTTGGAAGAACATCCTGTCAAACCTGAAGCCCAAAGAATAAAAAAAAGACTTATCAAGTTACTAAGCAGCGTTACCTGTGTTTTCAGATGAACACTAGTTTGATAATTGATTGATTCTGGTCAGAAGCCAGCTAGAATTGTTACTTTGAAGTAGTCCGTCTGTCTCCGTTCTGTGTTTATTCTGTTAAAATGCTAGAACCCCATAAAAATTCAACCATTTGTTGTGTTAACCTCTAGCCTGTCTGTATTGTCACCAGCAAGAGCACTCATCATGTGTCAACCACAACAGAAGCAGAGGAAATGAACAGAAGCAGCAGGTGGTTTGAGCTGCTAGTCACTCTTTAACGCATTCTACATGTACCTGATTTTGAGCATGCGTCTCAATCCAATAACTACACTAAACAGCTCTCCTAGACATCAAAACCTAAACTTTGCTTAAATGGGCAGTGACTGGGGATAATAAAGCAATAACTGATCACTGATTAGATAATTAGGGATTCAAAGGTTTCAGATTAAACTAAAATGGAAAACGAGGCACAGTTTAGTTCGTAAACCTAGATTCACTTTAACAGATTTCAATGTAAAACTTTAAATATATATAGTTATTGAATTATTTTGAGAAATGGTGAGAAAAAAACCATAAATGGGTATTTTCTAATGGACATTTTTAACCTTCATTTTGATGTCTTCAGAGCATAATCTAAAAAAAGATGGCAGTTCAACAATGTAAAAATACACCAATAGAAGGAAGCGTCTTGCATTTGGTAAAAAAATAAAATACTAACAATCTTAAAGTATGAAAAAATAACAAGTGCCCCTGTCTTTTTTTAAATGTGTGCACTATATACCATTATATCATGTGTAGTAGCATTTTTATTGTTGTAGCTGCTGGAGGTGGATCTAATTTGTATCTGCTATATCTAGTGTTGGGTGTCATTTAAGCGTCTGCTAAATGACTGTAATGTACTGTATAACACTATTACCACATTATATGCTCCTTTACCTTTACCGTTAAATCAGCCAAAGTCGATATCTAAAACTTGTTGCCTGAGGGTCTAAAATGTGTTAACGTGTCAAGATAAAGTAAGAGGTGGAGTTGAGAGGTAAAGCTCCTTCACATAAAAAAAAGTATTTGTTTCAGTTGCAGTGTTTACTTTGGGGAAGTTTCTGCAAAGACCCTGTATGTGGATACCTTTCACATCTGCAGCAGACCTACCACAGCAACATGATACTCAAACTACAATCAGGATAGACAGCGTGGCAACATGTTGTTTTGCAGGTATACAACTGAGGCTGATGGGAATCAAGTATTTGGTCATAAAACAACTTCAAGACACATAAAGGTTATTGACCATATATAACAAATGGTCATACAGTCCGATGAATGATTGTGCTGGGAGAACTTATTTCCACCTAATAATTTAAATACATTAACATTAGATCTTAAAATTCTCAATCACAAACCTTTAGCACATGAGGAAAAGTTTGTGATGCTCCATGTATTGAACAAACTGAAACCTCTGATTGTACAAGACGGATCACCAAATGCACAATTCAGCCTGTTGGGAACATAAAGGTGTGTAAAAGTTAGTCTAATCTACCAACCTAGTACATTAAAATAAATAACTGCATTGCTCAGAAAACAGACACACAGACGCACACATACAAAGACAAACACGCAAGTCTGATGTTGTCGTTTCCTCTGCAGAATTTAATTTGTTGCTTGGGTATTTTGTTACAGATCAACAGTATCACTCCATATACAACTACGAGTACATTATTTTGTACAGTTCATACTGAAATACAGTTTTCATTGGCTTATTTACAAAACACATTTTTTTATGTACATGTTTTCATGTCAGTGCACTCTCTTTCAACAAACATCTTACAAAAAAGTTATTTAAATTAACACGACTAGTTCAGATCCAAGAGAAGTGAACTAAAATAAAATGAGGCTACAGACTGACAGACTTCTCAGTAGTAAATTGCACTGCCTGCCGACACTCTGACTTACTCTTCTGGGGGGTTTAAGGGTGGGGGGCTTTAATATAATATTTTACGTGGGTCACAAGATCGGTGTTTGCCCCAATTTTAGTGTCAAAGTTCAGTTCTTTTGGGAAGAAAATCTTAGATCTTTGATTACAGAAATTGTGCTGATATCAATTGCAACTTTAAATTGTGTTTTGCTAATACAGTTTTATGGATGGGGTGAGCTTAGCATCACAAAAGTAGTTGTTTGAGGCAACATTGTAAGCCACAAAAAAAGTTGACAACTATTGCACCTTCAAATGAAGCAAACATTACAAACTGGGTTCTCAACAGACTAATCCTTAGGAAAATTGTTACTTTGAGCCATGTTATGATGTTTTAAACAGCAAATCAAACTGGACATTGTCTACAGCTCCGTGCAAAGGCAGGAGGGAGGAGGAAAAAAAGAGCTGAGCTAGCAAACATTAATAGCACTCATTTGTACATTTCCATCTGTTCAACAAATGTACTCTGCAGAGCAAAAATAAAAATTATTTTAGTGACACACCCCTCTCTGAATACATCCATAAATGTGTCTTCTCCTCATAAATACAGCAGCTAAAAAGCGGTGAGCACAGAGATTCTTCTCCTGTGATCTAGAAGACAAAGTGGGGAAACTGCTGACTGTCTGCTGTCTGTTCACAGTGATTAGACTGAGCCCCTCGAAGGAGGATCTCCACACATGCGGCTACACACCAGACACAAAGCTCTGCCACTAGACTCCACAGAGCAAACTAACCTCAGTCACATCAAAAAGCCCAAAATTTGAGACGAAAGGAGGAACTGAATTTGGAATTCACATGAAACCCATATTTAGACGCACAGAGAAATAAAATGAAAATATAAATGTGATGTGCAGTTTTTACAGATCTGACTATAGTCCAGACCCATACTGTAGCTCTCAAAAGTCCTGACAGAATGTGGTTATTTTTTAAGAATAAATAAACAGTAAACTAAATCACTTACATCAGTGAGTTTATGTGGACAGAAGTTTTGGTAACCTTATTTCGTAAGGGTATGACATTTACCAAGAGTTTTTCAGGATTTTTTGATATGCAGAGGAATTTCCTAAAATTTCAATCAAATATTAAATACATATATTTGCATTATCAATCTTATATCAGAAGCCTTATTCTCCATACATTTTGAAAATAAGGACTGCAATTAACTAATTTATTGATTTGAAGTGTATCAATTCAAACTGTCTCCATTTCCACTCTATTCTTTCTAGAAATCTTCCAACGATTTTGCAGTTTGATATAACTTGCTTTATAGGACATTATTGTCTCTATGGGACTTATTAGGGTAGAAGTAACCCACTAGGGGGATTCAGGGCTACCCATTGGGTACAGTGCTTCATTGTATTTTACAAATTTGGTTATGATTATTAAATTAAAACACATTCACTTAGGAATATGCACTACATAAGTATAATTTTAAGTAAAACACCAAAAGTACAAAAACAAGATTTTGACACATGGCCCCCAAGAATAAAGGGCCCTCTTTGCCTGGGAGGTAATCCCATAAATTCAAGCATTACTGAAGCTTCCACAGATATTTAGCAGGATGCCATCTTGAAAATCAAATTTACCACAAGGTGCAGGTGAGCGTTCCATTTATGGCAATGTGGATATGTCTTATCACTGGCCTTTAGGGGTTGTTAAAAGTAACTTAAGAGTAACTTAACAACCCCTGAAAATGTGTTTTCTGGTGACAGGGTGTGGGGAAAGGAGCAACTAAGAAGAAACAGGCTTGAAACTTCCAACCAGAGGGGGCATGACACTACTTTTAAACCTAGTGTTAAAACAGGCCTTCGTGGGTTGGACAATGTTTTAGGAGTGCAATGCTAGATTAGTGGAGGACTCTTTTAAGTTACTCTTTAAATAGTAGAATGTTGTAATTACAGCTAAAACCATTTTGTAACTACAATAACATTATCCCCAATGTCCCGACTTGTGAGGGAGCATATGAACATTTGTGTCACAGATGAGTTTGAGTCTCAATAGTTAAGAGTTGCAGCAGTCAGAAAGTTTGTGTTACTACAGCGCTGTGAAGACAAGACTGATGCCTCTGGTGAAGCTTTGAGATTAATATCCATTCCAACCTGAATGGCCTTAAGAAAAAAAAAAACACAACAATAAAATAAGTATTTTATAAAACAACACCCTTGCAGAATCCCCCCCTAAAAAAAAGTATCAAACATATACTGTATATTAATCTTTCAGCGTGTCTCTTTTGAAATCATGGCACCTGTCTTAAACAAACCCAGACTGATACTCAAGATTTTTGAGTTTCAAAGAAGTTATGGGTACATACAGGTCAACATTGCACAAATCACCACTGATATTTGGCAGCTGTGGAATGAAACACAGTTTTGGCAAAAATGCCTACTATAATGTCCATCAGGACCTGTTACTGTGTCCTAGCAGGGGGGAGTCTAAAAAAAAAAATTGTAATACTGTCATGGACTTTTAGGGCTGACAGACTGCAGGAAGCAATGAGGTAGCATGTGACTTATGTTTCCCTAGTATCCAATATACTAGATCCCTAATGTCAACATCATGTTGATCTGTGGCATCAAATATGACATCAGCACAGGTTCTTTAACTCTTGGGCCCCATTTGCACTTGGCCTTTTCAAACTCAACCTTTATCCAATCATTGGCTATGCATTTATACCTGGACATTCTGAGGCCTCATTATTTTCTTTCTCCAGGTAAACTATCCAGGCTCAGATTACATGATCATTTCAGGTGTGTTTTCGTTCTGACATCACAAGTGATAAACGCACGATCACAAATCAACATCACTTCATGACTTGGTCATACTGGCATACATTCAGAGATGCGTTAGTATGCAAGTTTAATGTTAGACGTTTGTTATGGCGAGGTTTGTTCGCAATGGAAGAAGAGAAGAGTGCGGGGGGTGTTTCGTCAGGCTCAGCAAAGTACACAAGTTTAGTGCTTCCACCAGGGCTTCATTGTTGTCTTGGCAAATCTTTGCACTAAAATATGTTTGCGATCAAGAATAGAAAGTGCTGCGACGCATCTCTAAGGGCAGGGACCACGGTCCGACACTAGTCGTTGGCAGTTTATTTGAATCCTTCAGAACGATTTGAACTTCAGGGGGTTCCTGCTCAGATCAGTGGCCGGGAGCAGAGAGCAGGTGTAAAGCGGGCTGATGGAAGACAAGGTTCGGTCACTGGAGGACACAGTATTTCTTGTAGTCTGACTCAAAGTCTTCATCCATGCTACTGGTGTCAGCCATCTTCTTGCCATCGATCTTTGGCAGGAACTGGGAGTAGTCCACTCCCTGCTGCTCGTAGAAGAGGATGTAGGCAGAGTCAGCGTCGATCTCCTCAGAGTGTACTTCCTGTGGGAATTTTTTTATTTTATTTTTTTAAACACAGGGTTTGTAATGTATCTTGTCAAAGTACTTGTCAATGAACCAGTTATGTGTTGTTACAATAGCTAAGACAATTCTGTAAGACATTGCAGGCGGATTTAAAATGCGTAGTGGCATGCATCCACCACGAAGAGGCTCAAAAGTCAATAATTTCCAAATACTACATAATATAATGGATTTTATTCCAATCAGTCTGTATAGATTTGTTTTAGTTTTTACACTTTTATTTTGTCCATTGTTGCACAAATAAAATCACTATAATATAACTGACCCTTGCTGCCCAGCCCCATTTATTTAAAGGTTCACACATTCAGAGCCATAATTTAAGATCAAACAACTATTAGCTATGTAAAGATATAGTGGAGTAAAGTGACCCAGAGCAGAGAAAGAATTCACTCTCCCTCTGTGTATGTTGTTATCTAAACTTCTCTGTGCTTTCATTACATTGCTGGGACTGCTGAGTGTGCATCTTAGACTGCATTCAAACAAAATCAGGCTTTGTGGTGATTAGCGCATGGTTGTTCAGCGCTGTGGGAGTGTCACTTCTGCTCATTAACACCAAGCCACTGCAGGACAATTCACGGCTATTCTGCCCTCATGGCTGGGTTATGCAGCTTAGCCACAGGCCGCTGCATTTTTTGGCAATTCTTGTGCACGCACCGCCGCAGGTTAAATGCACTACTCACATTCTGAAATGGGGGACTGCCGTTTCCACCATAACATAAATTATCTTTCACCGCCGCCCTGCACTACCCTGAAACGACGGGTACAGCTGCTAACTGCGTCGTCATGGAAGCAGAGCGTCACCGCCAGTCCCCTCCCTCAGGGAAATGGTAAATGGACTGTACTTGTATAGCGCTTTTCTAGTCTTCCGACCACTCAAAGCGCTTTTACATTACTAATCATTCACCCTTTCATACCCATTCATACACTGATGACAGGGGCTACCATGCAAGGTGCCACCTGTCCATCAGGGTCTCTCTAATCATTCACACCCATTCATACACCGATGGCACAGCCTTCGGGAGCAACTCAGGGTTAAGTGTCTTGCCCAAGGACACATCGACATGGACTGCCGGAGCCAGGGATCGAACTGCTCCGGCAGTCCTGCCCTGCTCTCCACTGAGCCACAGCCGCCCGTTAGCTCCGCCACATGTGTTTGCAATGTCAGCACTGTTAGCACCGTTAGTTGCGAGCCATGTTGAGAGCTGTAAGGAGGCTATCGCTCTATCATAGATTTGCTCTGAATGTTTTAAGAACCTTTTATGTTGTAAGGTCTGTCAAGCTTTACAATCGAGCACTTAGTATATGCAGTTGACAATAATAATGGAGGCAGATTTACCACAGCTGGCCCTTGACTTCAGACAGAATTATGCTGATACATTTTTGGTTGGTGACCGCTGGAAATAATGCAATTAATTTTGGAATAGAATAAAAACTGTCCTAATATCTTACCTTACAGCTGCTGTCATTGTAACAGTACCATTTCTCATTGGGGTTTTTGGCATACGTCACATAGTGGCCTCCTCCCATGATTCCTGAATGGCACTGATGACAGAAAGAAGAAAAATATTTGACTTGTTTCAAAGCAGAAATTAGCTTATTGAGAAAGCCTATTACTACTTGTATGACAGTGATGTGTGATACTAACTGATATTGCATAGAGGTTGTAGATGGCGTCCAGACAGATGTTGTTTTTGTGCTGGAGCAGCGGGTGGTCGGGGTCCAGGCTGCTCTCTGTGCTGAAGTCTGAGTTCAACCCATTGCTGTCACCATTCACCAGGACCACGTCACAGTGGCTGCTGGACGCCTCGCTGCCGCACGATGCCTCTGACGTCAACACCCCTCCTGATTCAGGAGGACCCGATGTTGTGCTCCCCTCTGTGTCTGGCTGTGGTTCACCGTCCCGTGGGTCAGCCTCAGGATTAGCTGCTCCGTCCAGGTTCTCCTTGCTGTTAGACAGGTGGTTTCTACTGCCCAGCTGGGGCAGGCGTAGCCGGCCTGGCTTGCGACCTCCGCTGCCGGTCTTGGGGCTACCAGAGGGGCTGCTGGTTCGGCTAAGAGAAGGCGCTGACTTCCTGCTAGAGGCAGGGGAAGCTGTTGGGAAACCACAAAGTTAAAGACATTTCTTCAGCCATTGAGCCATTAACTGCTTTGCTTAATTATACTTTATTTTGTTTCAGAAGCTGTTGGCTCTTAATCAACAAACGCATGAGTGGCTAGTAATAGTTAAATACCAGGCTTTAATCAACATATGGTACCTTTCGGAAGGTTGTAGAAGCCAGCGGGGGCAGAGATAGAAGACAGGTTGTCTTCTCCGACCCTCAGCAGATCCTCGCTCTCACTACGGGAGTGGAGGCAGTGCTGCTCCAGGTCTCTTGGAGCCAGGAAGGCGCTGGGGTCGAAATTCTCCCTTGGGAACTTGACAATCTTCTGGGATTTGATCCAACGGCCATTTACAAACTGGAAGCGCTTCAGGTGGACAATCTGAAGAAGAGAACACACATCACACATACTGTAAATATTACTTAAAAGCACATGTTGAACCTATCTATGTAAGGCCAGAGCTCAGGTCTGACACAGACATAGAAGTGTGCCACTGACCAGCATGGGTGGCAGCCTCCAGAGGTCCAGCTTCTTAGTGGCCAGCCGGTGCGTCTTGCACTTGGAGCAGTAGTAGAGCTCGTCCTCACCTAGCTCTTCCTCGCTGGTGAAGGCCTTCAGACAGCTGTCCAAGCTGATGGGCTCAGCCTGGGCCCGACGGGACTGCTCCACACTGCAGTGCTCCTCTACAATCTGCAGGCAGACAGTCATGGTGATACTGAGAGGGGTGAGGATGATTTCACTCTTTTTCACAACAGCAACTGCAACTTTCTTTTTCTTTTATCGATTTTTGGAGTTAACGTTTTTTCAGCAGAATCCACCTAATACTTTGTAGTCTTTTTTGGCATCTCACCATTGGTAGTTTTCTGAATCAGTAAGCTATGATAATTATCTGATGTTGTATGTGATTTTTGTTATTAAACTGTATTTTACCTGTTTTGTTCAGCTCAAAATACAGCTGAAGCAGCATTTTTACCAATACCCACTGAGACATGTACCACTATACTTACAATATGTATATTAAAACAGCCAAAGTAACATTACCAACTTAATAGCACAGCCTACAGGTCCCTGGATCCTGTGGAACTGAATGAACTGAGCATCAAGCAGATCGCTGGTAACTCTGTGTGGTCAAACTAAGTACCAAAACACTTTCTGTTTAGCAGGTTTACTTATCTCACTTAGCTCTTATCTCAAAACTTACACAATCACTGTGAACCACAACAATACATTTATAAACTGCTGTCTGGATACAAATTGTCCTAATTGTGAGTGGGATGTAGGGCGACGGAACAGCAGTATAATTCGCTCAGTCGGCCTCCCTCTGAGCTACCTGCAGTAGAAGGCTCACTCTCACTTCTTACATGTTGACAAGATTATCTCATTGTAAGGCTCAAATATTTCCAAGAGCTTGTTATACATGTCTACAACAGTAAGAACATAAAACTAAAAGTGCTGGTGACAAATACTGAATATTCTCCAAGGGCAGTTAGTGTGGGGGGAAAGAAGAACTGTGCCAAGTTAAATATTGTTTAAAGGACCTAACCATCGCCTTTGCACTTCTCTTCATGGCTAATAATTAACACAGTGTAACCTATGGAAAAGAAAGAACATATTATCTATAGAGAAAAATTAAGAAAAGAAAATAGCAACAAAACTCAAAATTTTGTATTGCTTTTTTCATTGAAATCCTTCGACTACTCTATATTATACTGGCCGTCTCAGCTAGGGGGAGAGGGAGGAGTGAGAGAGTGTGTGCTATGCTTTCCCATGTTTGTCCCGCTTTGTGCAGTACAATGTGCTTTGGCAATACTGTGTAATATTATAGTGATGCCAATAAAGCCTGATTGAATTTAAAGGGATTGTGAGTGTGTGTTTTACCCTCTCCTGGGAGGTCTGGTAGCGTAGATGCAGGGCGGTGGGGTCCCAGTCCACAGCTATATAAGCATTTCCTACAGAGGCCCTATCCTCTGTACACTCTATTGTACAACCTCGACAGAACCTGGAAACACACAGACAGACAGGTACAGCTGCAGTATATACACAGGTTCAGGAACCAAGACATTTTTAACATTCCTAGTTAAAGTTGGCTGAATCTGATGTGGCACACTCGTACGAGCGCACTATAAGACAAAAAGTAAGATAAAGTTAAGATAAGCATACAAAAAATGTTCTTGCGTTAGGCTCACTGTCTCATCATCACCAGATACATCACTCCCTCCTTTGTGACTCGTGGTTTGTTTATGAAACTCACTTACCTGTACCAGGGACACCAAGCACAGGAGCTGCCGTCCTTACCCACAACCCGCAAAGTAAAGGGGTACTGGTAGCCCATACTGTCATCACTGCAGGTTAGAAAAAGAAAAAACAAACAGTTCTAAGACACTGCAATAACATCAATTGAAAAATTTGTTGTTGTTAGTTTCTAATACTGGGCAGTCAACTAGCTGCCAACACATTGTGATGTGTTAAGCTTAGCTTAGTACCAAGAGTGGAAGCAGGGGGAAACTGCTAACAAACATGTCACTCTGTCAAATGCAAAAAAAGCCAAACAAGCACAACACGAAAATAATTTGGGGGAAAGGAGCAGACTGTCAGCCTACCAGTCCTGTGCGTGGTTGCTAGCTTCCTGTGGGGGCAATGGGCTGGCCAGTCGGGACACTTGGATCCACACAGCATCGTACAGATCCTTCTTACTGGTGTGGACAGTGCAGGGGACTATGAGCGGCATGCCGAACAGACTGGGCCGGTTCTTCTGAGATGACAGGAAGTACAGCTCCGTACGCATCTGAAGGGGCGAAACAAACTTTTAATTCATAGTTATAGCTCGAACACGGGCACTACTGTTGAGGCTCACCTACAGAGCAACTGCAATTAACTGTTGTGAGGTTAAATGTTGTAGAGCAATTCTTTTGTATCAATATAATGATATATATATATATATAATAATTTGGTAATAATACGGTACATTTAACAGCATTCATCCATTCAACTAACTGACGGTGTGTTTTTTTTGTACATATTGCACCGTACAAGACAGCACGTTGCTTTAAGCATGGAGTTCTCACCATCTTTCTGTGCATGGCAATGATGTATCCAATGAAGGGGCTACTCTGCATCGGTGTAATGTGTCCATTGGCGACCCCATTGGTGAGGAGCATCCCTGGGTCACAGGGCACCATGGTACTGGGCACACCGTTCGGGATGAGTACGGGCTGACTGCCAAGGTTCTCTTTAGCAGCAGACCCATTGGCTATTGGGGTGATGTCTGATGAAAACCATAAAATAGAGAACTGTGTATTCAGAGGGATCAATGCTGACGAGAGCGCAAAGACACAGTGGGAGTGAACAGTCTCACCTGTCAGAGTGGGGGAGCTCAGTGAAGTTGGGGAACCTGGAACAGGGATCTCAAATGCACACAGGAAGCCGTTAACAGACAGACGGACCTTGTGGTTGTCCTGAGGAAAGTTCTAAACAAAAAGAATTTGGAAATCAGACAGCAGCACTTTACAGTAATACTGTAACAGACAGCAGTGTAATGGAGCAGTTGTATAGGTTAAAACACTGAAATGAAAAGCACCTTTTAGGCAGGAAACTAGAAAAAGAGTAGTGGAAATCTGTTTGAGTTGGACCTGACTATAAAGACCATCATTTGGAAACCTTGTACCCTTTCTTAGATAGTTTTTATTGACTTTGATATGAGAGACCCACAGCCTGAGCTGCTAAAGTTAATGTATTTTGTAACAAGTTCACCTTCTCATCAGTGACACTCTTGTCCAAAGTACTGCACTTGTGTGTTGTTGTTTTTTAAAGAACTCAAAGTCACCAACAACAGTGTTTTATTCAGTGTGTTACTATTCAAGCTGATATCATCAATGAGATGATAGCAGCTTGAATAGTAATAACAGCTAATGACAAAGCTAGTGTGAGTCAACTTAGCTTAGTTTGACTTCATTTTGTGAAAATGTCTCCAACCTTCCGAACTTTATTCTTCCTTCTTTGTAATGTAATGGCACCACACATATTGAAATTAACATATAATCAGTCTTAAAAATGTCTACCTCCATTTCAATACAATGTATATAAATGGCTGTGGTGCTGGAGGAAAGAAATAATGTGTTTTTCGTAATTTTGAGTAAACTGAGCTTTTATTTGGTATCTAACTGTGCTATCGGTACTTTAGAAGTTATGGAGTGAGGTCTCTGCAGGGAAAAAACTGCGCAGTTAACCTCTGTCCTTTGCACGAGGGGCGGAGTCGTGCTTTACTTTGGCGCGCACACACACACACGCACACACTTTGGCTTAGTACAGCTTGAGACACACATGATGGCTGAGAGAAGAAAAAAGATCTAAAGTTCGGCTATATTTTACTCGAGTAGATGCTGAGAACTCTCGTTGTCTCAAATGCAACAAAACCCTCAAAAGTACCGGAGGAAACACCAGAAATCTGGCGAACACGCATAACATAAATGTGCTGAAATGCAGTTTTCAACTGTTTGGCGAGCAGTCCGTCCTCGTCCACTGCAGCTAACGTTAGCGATGTCATACGGAGTATGATCACAAGGACTGGCTAATAACTGAAAGCTAATCGCTCAGCTGATTATTTAGCTGCGCCTGTATTTGAAGGATTTTGGAACCACCGCCGGTCCCAGCCCATGTCCCTTCACAATATCAGCTATAGGGTAGATGGCACAGGGCTGTTACAGTTTATTGTGAAAGGCCTGCACCCATTCTCAACAGTGGAGTCAAAGGGATTTAGGTAACAAGTCAGTCAGTGTTTATTGAGTTGTTTGATGCATAGTTATTAATAAGGGGAGCAGCTGTGTTGTTATAAGTTAGTGTTATACGTTATAACACTAACTTATAACAACACAGACTAGCAGCTTTTAACAAAGCAATGTTCATTCTTTTTTAATTAATTGTCTTTTTTTCTCCCAAAAGAATCAAAAAGAAACGATAAGTAGTATCGATAAGGAACCGAACCGATAAGCAGTATCGATAGTCGCACTAGTATCGATAAAATCCTAACGATACCCATTCCTACTCAGTACCTTGATGTTGGAGGTGTGGACCTCAGTCAGGAGGATCTGCTCAGGCTTCAGACTGCACAGTTCACTCAGCTGCTTCTTCAGGCCTGTGTACTTCTCATCCATATTCAACCGAAGGCCGTAGCGCACCGGTGTAGAGCCGTCCAGTTTAATGACTATAAACACAGCAACATTATATGTGATTAGGTTGTTTAAAAAAAAAAAAAAAAAATCACATTATCAGCATCTTTCCTTCAGCCGCCTTACCAGTGATTTCCAGATGCATGGAGCTGTCCATGGGCAGGGGCAGAGACAGGAAGTTGAAGGGGTCGAAGCGAGCGCTGATGTGTCCACAGGTCTTACACTTCACCTGGGACTTGAGCTGACCGTGGAATAGATCCACCACGATGGAGCGGTTTCTACGGAGGTGGTTCTCCCAAGCCTACCCATACACACACATACCATTTGATATCTTGTTATCATAAAACATTGATTATAGACATTTAAAGGTCCAGTTGGTAATTTGAATTTAGAATTTTTTCATACTTTCTCAAACTGTCATTCTCTCATAAATTCATGAGAAAATGGTAAATGGAGTGTACTTGAATGCGCTTTTCTAGTCTTCCGACCACTCATCATTCACACCCATTCATACACTGATGGGAGGGGCTACTAAGGTCCACCTTCCCATCAGGATAGTAATTAACATTAATTCACAGTCATACACCGCAGGAACCGCCTGCGGGAGCAACTTGGGGTTAAGTGTCTTGCCCAAGGACACATCGACATGGACTGCTGATCCGGGGATTGAACCACTGATCCTCTGATTAGAGGACGACCCTGCTCTCCACTGAGCCACAGTCGCCCTAAAACAAGAGAATCTCTGAAAAAATCAGGTCCCTCTGCCTCCTCTTACACTCCTAATGCCATTTGCGGGATTCCACTGTGCCAAAAGAACAACAACCAATCAGAGTATAGTTATGGGTTGCTGCTATAGGCCGCCTAGCGCGGATATGAGATACTTTGACTCAATTTGTGAATTGCTGGATAAA
This sequence comes from Anoplopoma fimbria, assembly GCF_027596085.1. Taxonomy (NCBI): domain Eukaryota; kingdom Metazoa; phylum Chordata; class Actinopteri; order Perciformes; family Anoplopomatidae; genus Anoplopoma; species Anoplopoma fimbria. The sequence continues at coordinate 12,654,168 of NC_072449.1, forward strand.
TCTAGTGATGAAAACCGAGAATTGTATTTTGTAGGTGATTTAAACGTTGATTGGTTAGCGACCTGTCCGTTAAAGAAAAAGCTCCTTGCAGTAGCCGGTGCTTGTAACCTACCTTACCAACAAGAAACAGCACAAATAAGAGTGGACTAAGATCATCAAAATGTATTGTGCAGTTTGTGATCCCTTCTTCACAAACTGCCCTGAACACTGCTCTAAAGCAGTATCAGTGGCTCTTGGTTTCAGTGATCATAATTTAATAGCACTTAAAAGGAAAACTAAAGTCCCTAAAGCATCCAGTAGGATTATACACAAAAGGTCATACAAGCTCTAACAGAAATAATCTTTTATGGAGGATGTAAAAAAACACCAACTGGTCTACAGTGTAATGAGGAGGACCCGGATTTGGGATTGACTATATTTATGAGATTATTTATGCAAATTGCTGATAAACACGCACTTCTGAAAAAAACAACTGTGAGGGCTACATGCATCCCTTGGATCAGTAGATATTTAAAAACACTCAGGGAGCAACAAAATGAGGCAAAAAAAGTGGCGGATACATCAGGGTTACTGGTTGATAGGAAAAGGTACTGTACATTAAGAAATCAGGTAACTAAATTGAGCAGAAGTAATAAGAAGGAACATTACCAGAGTAAAATGAATGACTCAAAGAATGATGGAAAAAAACTATGAAAAATATTGAATGAAATAATGAATAGGTCATCACATCAAGCGAACCCAAATATACTAGCCAATGGTACTTTCTTAAACAAACAAATTACTTCAATAACTATTTCATCAGCAAGGTGGATAATCTCGGAAAGAACTTGAAACATTCTGATGGCTCCTCCTTATGCACACTAATAGACAAAAGTATAATGAAGGATAAAAACTGCCATTTTGATTTTGTGCAGGTTGATTACTAGTTCACAACATGCATATAGACAAAGACATTCTACAGCCACTGCCCTTGCGCAGCTAACTGATGACTGGCTGAAACAGATGGATAACAAGAAAATAGTAGGCTCAATCTTGCTTGACTTCAGTGCAGCATTTGATGTAATAGACCATGATATTATGATTGCTGAACTAAAGAAATATGGATTCAGCAGTACGTAAATCTCTTGGATAGTCAGTTATCTTTCTGAGAGATCGCAGGAGGATCAGCTGTGGGGTTCCACAAGGAAGTTGCTTGGGCCCCTTACTCTTCTCTATTTTCACAAATAATCTTCCTTTAGCTATTGAGAATGCCAACATGGTAATGTATGCTGATGACACGACACTGTATAGCACTGCCTCAAACAAAGATGAACTAGCAACCAACCTGAATCAGGACCTAGAAAGTGAACAAACTAGCCCTGAATTTTCACAAAACTAAATGTATTGTGTTTGGCTCTAGGAGTATGCTTATTGGTGACCCTCAACTTCATCTATCAATGTCAGGTACGGCAATAGAACAGGTCAAAAAGACTAAATTACTGGGTGTAGGCATTGTGACCAAAATGGGAAGGGGCAGAGCAATTGCTAGAAAGTACTCCACTAATTTAACATCCTCTACTATCTTTCAGGTTTTACAGTCCTTGGTCTTTTGTCACCTGCAAATCTGTCCAGTCATATGGTCAGCGGCAGCAAAGAAAGACATAAATAAACTTTAACTAGTTCAAAATCGAGCTGCCAAGTTGGCACTCCAGTGCTCAATAAGAACAAATACAGCATATATGCACTCCCGCCTGTCATGGTTCTCAGTTGAAATTAAACTCCACTACAGCCTTCTTATGTTTTTCAGAAATTTCGTAACTAATCAGACACCTCAATATTTCTTCAACCAAGTACAATATACATGCAACAGACATGTAGCGCAGGTCACTTGATACCTCCTACCCCAAAACAAACCTCCTCGTTATCTACCGTTCAATAATTCCTTAGAACTCACTACCTCCTCACATAACTCGTACAGGTGACAAAATTTCATTCCAAAAACAATTGAAGGCTTATTTAAGGCTATCGACTTTATGACGGGTACTCCATTGCTTTTGTAGACTCCTGATCCTTCATTTATGAAGTTCTGGATGCAAAATGTATATGGTCAGTTATTGGTACTATACATCATGGTTTTTGACTGTACTATTTTAATGTTTCTGTCTGTCTGTTTTAACTGCTTGTGTTATGTCATGTATTGTACAGTGGGGCAAAAAAGTATTTAGTCAGCCACCAATTGTGCAAGTTCTCCCACTTAAAAAGAAGAGAGAGGCCTGTCATTTTCATCATAGGTATACCTAAACTATGAGAGACAAAATGAGAAAAAAAATTCCTGAAAATCACATTGTCTGATTTTTAAAGAATATATTTGCAAATTATGAAAATAAGTATTTGGTCAATAACAAAAGTTCATCTCAATACTTTGTTATATACCCTTTGTTGGCAATGACAGAGGTCAAACGTTTTCTGTAAGTCTTCACAAGCTTTTCACACACTGTTGCTGGTATTTTGGCCCATTCCTCCATGCAGATCTCCTCTAGAGCAGTGATGTTTTGGGGCTGTCGCTGGGCAACACGGACTTTCAACTCCCTCCACAGATTTTCTATGGGGTTGAGATCTGGAGACTGGCTAGGCCACTCCAGGACCTTGAAATGCTTCTTACGAAGCCACTCCTTCGTTGCCCGGGCGGTGTGTTTGGGATCATTGTCATGCTGAAAGACCCAGCCACGTTTCATCTTCAATGCCCTTGCTGATGGAAGGAGGTTTTCACTCAAAATCTCACGATACATGGCCCCATTCATTCTTTCCTTTACACGGATCAGTCGTCCTGGTCCCCTTGCAGAAAAACAACCCCAAAGCATGATGTTTCCACCCCCATGCTTCACAGTAGGTATGGTGTTCTTTGGATGCAACTCGGCATTCTTTCTCCTCCAAACACGACGAGTTGAGTTTTTACCAAAAAGTTCTATTTTGGTTTCATCTGACCATATGACATTCTCCCAATCCTCTTCTGGATCATCCAAATGCTCTCTAGCAAACTTCAGACGGGCCTGGACATGTACTGGCTTAAGCAGGGGGACACGTCTGGCACTGCAGGATTTGAGTCCCTGGCGGCGTAGTGTGTTACTGATGGTAGCCTTTGTTACTTTGGTCCCAGCTCTCTGCAGGTCATTCACTAGGTCCCCCCGTGTGGTTCTGGGATTTTTGTTCACCGTTCTTGTGATCATTTTGGCCCCACGGGGTGAGATCTTGCGTGGAGCCCCAGATCGAGGGAGATTATCAGTGGTCTTGTATGTCTTCCATTTTCTAATAATTGCTCCCACAGTTGATTTCTTCACACCAAGCTGCTTACCTATTGCAGATTCAGTCTTCCCAGCCTGGTGCAGGTCTACAATTTTGTTTCTGGTGTCCTTTGACAGCTCTTTGGTCTTGGCCATAGTGGAGTTTGGAGTGTGACTGTTTGAGGTTGTGGACAGGTGTCTTTTATACTGATAACAAGTTCAAACAGGTGCCATTATAATACAGGTAACGAGTGGAGGACAGAGGAGCCTCTTAAAGAAGAAGTTACAGGTCTGTGAGAGCCAGAAATCTTGCTTGTTTGTAGGTGACCAAATACTTATTTTACCGAGGAATTTACCAATTAATTCATTAAAAATCCTACAATGTGATTTCCTGGATTCTTTCCCCCCATTCTGTCTCTCATAGTTGAAGTGTACCTATGATGAAAATTACAGGCGTCTCTCATCTTTTTAAGTGGGAGAACTTGCACAATTGGTGGCTGACTAAATACTTTTTTGCCCCACTGTATGTATTATGTTTTGTCCGTCCTGTGGATCCCAGGAAGATTAGCGGTCGCCATGGCATCAGTCAATGGGGATCCAGTTAATAAAAAATAAACGATAAACAATGTTACAGCTAGTAAGTTATTTAATTTGGTTTAGCAACTGTAGCTTTAACGTTTTGGAAGATACTGAAGTTTTTGATACTAAGTTATCAGGGACTCTGATGTGTATGATCTCATTATGCGAAACATTAATAGTGTAAAAACAAGAATGCTTTTTTGTCACTTAATTTACCTGTTGTGACAGAAACTGTTTTCTGAAGATGGACTAAAGATGGACTTGAAACACATCTGTGAGGAACAAATGTTATTCTGCTCTTGGAACAGAGTGCAGACTAAGCCAGGAAGACAACTTTTACAAAATGGTGATGTAAATGATGTCTTGATGTCAGTCAAGTTAAGGGACTGACAGCTTTCTTTCTGTGATTGCTCATTTCGAATAGCAATGTAGCTGAACACTCAGTGTTCATTTGATTTGTAGACGATATTATTTGATGTGCAGTCTGATCTCTGACCTCAGAGGCGACCTCCCAGTCAGGCCGGCCATCGCTGTCCTTCAGTTCCACATAGGGTTTCTCATGCACTCTGTTGAGATCTTCATGGAGACCATCCAGCAGGAAGGCTAGCAGCTCCTGGGAGTCCTGCTGCTGGAATCCATTAAAGCGCGGGGCATACTTTGCTATTGTCCACTGGAGAAAAGTAATGACATCATACTTTATTTTTTATAGAACCCTAAAAAGCATTTTAAAAAAGACACCTTGTAAAAGTGCTCCTGCAGCACTTTAACGAGTTTAGACATAAGCACAATTGTTTTTCGATTTATTTAACAGAAAAACAAAGAGTCACGGATCAAAAATGACCCACAACAAGTAAAACTACTGCACATTGACAACTTCAGAACAGATGCTACACTAAAAACATCAGAAAAGTACAAACAAGTCTTTAACTTTTCATGTGGAAGAGAGTGATGAGGCTGCCTACCCTTAGTTTGAGTGGAGCAACGTTCTTCTGTGTCCCGCTCCACAGCTCCATCACCAGGTCACCATAACACTTGGCCATGTGACCTCGCATACCGATGGGGTTGGTTCTGAAAATGCACCAAAGTGGGCCAGTTATAATGATGATTTCAGGATAACGGTGGCAAGGTTTATACCGTAAGTGATAAACTAAAATGGGACCTGTTGAGCTCATAGAGGTGTCTCCCTGAGATGAAGTAGTCTGTGAGAGGCTTGGTGTTGCTCACACACTGGATACTGGAGTTCATGAAGCAGGTGTTGCCAAGGTTACTGAGGCCAGTGGCTCCTTTCTCTGTGGGAACTGGGATGGAACCAATGTGTAAACACACTTTACTGAAGGAAAACCACTAAATGTGCTTTATACATACATATACATAGTTTTCATACATATATATACATACGTATACATGTATATGTATACATATATGTATACATATATATTCACATATATATGTATACATATATGTATACATATATATTCACATATATATACACACACACACACACACACACACATATATATACATACATATACAGGTGCATCTCAATAAATTAGAATATCATGGAAAAGTTTGTTTATTTCGATAATTCAATTCAAAAAGTGAAACTCATATATTATATAGATTCATTACACACAGAGTGAAATATTTAAAGCGTTTATTTATTTTAATTTTGATGATTATGGATTACAGCTAATGAAAACCCAAAATTCAGTATCTCAGAAAATTAGAATATTACATAAGACCAATAATACAAAGGATTTTTAAAACAGAAATGTCAGCCTACTGAAAAGTATGTTCATATATATATGCACTCAATACTTGGTCGGGGCTCCTTTTGCATGAATTACTGCATCAATGCGGCGTGGCATGGAGGCGATAAGCCTGTGGCACTGCTGAGGTGTTATGGAAGCCCAGGTTGCTTTGATAGCGGCCTTCAGCTCGTCTGCATTGTTGGGTCTGGTGTCTCTCATCTTCCTCTTGACAATACCCAACAGATTCTCTATGGGGTTCAGGTCAAGCGAGTTTGCTGGCCAATCAAGCACAGTGATACCATGGTCATTAAACCAGGTATTGGTACTTTTGGCAGTGTGGGCAGGTGCCAAGTCCTGCTGGAAAATGAAATCAGCTTCTCCATAAAGCTTGTCAGCGGAAGGAAGCATGAAGTTCTCTAACATTTCCTGGTAGACGGCTGCGTTGACTTTGGACCAACACCAGCAGATGACATGGCTCCACAAATCATCACTGACTGTGGAAACTTCACACTGGACTTCAAGCAACTTGGATTATGTGCCTCTCCACTCTTCCTCCAGACTCTGGGACCTTGATTTCCAAATGAAATGCAAAATTTACTTTCATCTGAAAAGAGGACCACTTTGGACCACTGAGCAACAGTCCAGTCCTTTTTCTCCTTAGCCCAGGTAAGACGCTTCTGACGTTGTCTCTGGTTCAGGAGTGGCTTGACACGAGGAATGCGACAGTTGTAGCCCGAGTCCTGGATACGTCTGTCCGTGGTGGCTCTTGATGCACTGACTCCAGCCTCAGTCCACTCCTTGTGAATCTCCCCCAAATTCTTGAATGGCCATTGCTTCACAATCCTCTCAAGGCTGCAGTTATCCCTGTTGCTTGTGCACCTTTTTCTACCACACTTTTTCCTTCCACTCAACTTTCTATGAATATGCTTGGATACAGCACTCTGTGAACAGCCAGCGTCTTTAGCAATGATCTTTTGTGGCTCACCCTCCTTGTGGAGGGTGTCAATGACTGTCTTCTGGACAACTGTCAAGTCAGCAGTCTTCCCCATGATTGTGTAGCCTACTGAACCAGCCTTAGAGACCATTTAAAGGTTCAGGAAACCTTTGCAGGTGTTTTGGGTTAATTAGCTGATTAGAGTGGGACATCGTGAGTCTACAATATTGAACTTTTTCACAATATTCTAATTTTCTGAGATACTGAATTTTGGGTTTTCATTAGCTGTAAGCCATAATCATCAAAATTAAAATAAATAAACGCTTTAAATATTTCACTCTGTGTGTAATGAATCTATATAATATATGAGTTTCACTTTTTGAATTGAATTATCGAAATAAACAAACTTTTCCATGATATTCTAATTTATTGAGATGCACCTGTACATAGACTTATACACATACAGTGGGTACGGAAAGTATTCAGACCCCTTTAAATTTTTCACCCTTTGTTTCATTGCAGCCATTTGCTAAAATCGAAAAAGTTCATTTTTTTTCGCATTAATGTACACTCAGCAACCAATCTTGACAGAAAAAAACAGAAATGTAGAAATTTTTGCAAATTTATTAAAAAAGAAAAACTGAAATATCACATGGTCATAAGTATTCAGACCCTTTGCTCAGTATTGAGTAGAAGCACCCTTTTGAGCTAGTACAGCCATGAGTCTTCTTGGGAATGATGCAACAAGTGTCTCACACCTGGATTTGGGGATCCTCTGCCATTCTTCCTTGCAGATCCTCTCCAGTTCTGTCAGGTTGGATGGTGAACGTTGGTGGACAGCCATTTTCAGGTCTCTCCAGAGATGCTCAATTGGGTTTAGGTCAGGGCTCTGGCTGGGCCAGTCAAGAATGGTCACAGACTTGTTCCGAAGCCACTCCTTTGTTATTTTAGCTGTGTGCTTCGGGTCATTGTCTTGTTGGAAGGTGAACCTTCGGCCCAGTCTGAGGTCCTGAGCACTCTGGAGGAGGTTTTCTTCCAGGATATCTCTGTACTTGGCCGCATTCATCTTTCCTTCAATTGCAACCAGTCGTCCTGTCCCTGCAGCTGAAAAACACCCCCATAGCATGATGCTGCCACCACCATGTTTCACTGTTGGGATTGTATTGGGCAGGTGATGAGCAGTGCCTGGTTTTCTCCACACATACCGCTTAGAATTAACGCCAAAAAGTTCAATCTTGGTCTCATCAGACCAGAGAATCTTATTTCTCATAGTTTGGGAGTCCTCCATGTGTTTTTTGGCAAACTCTATGCGGGCTTTCATATGTCTTGCACTGAGGAGAGGCTTCCGTCGGGCCACTCTGCCATAAAGCCCCGACTGGTGGAGGGCTGCAGTGATAGTTGACTTTGTGGAACTTTCTCCCATCTCCCTACTGCATCTCTGGAGCTCAGCCACAGTGATCTTTGGGTTCTTCTTTACCTCTCTCACCAAGGCTCTTCTCCCACGATTGCTCAGTTTGGCTGGACGGCCAGGTCTAGGAAGAGTTCTGGTCACCCCATACTTCTTCCATTTAAGGATTATGGAGGCCACTGTGCTCTTAGGAACCTTGAGTGCTGCAGAAATTCTTTTGTAACCTTGGCCAGATCTGTGCCTTGCCACAATTCTGTCTCTGAGCTCCTTGGGCAGTTCCTTCGACCTCATGATTCTCATTTGTTCTGACATGCACTGTGAGCTGTAAGGTCTTATATAGACAGGTGTGTGCCTTTCCTAATCAAGTCCAATCAGTTTAATTAAACACAGCTGGACTCCAATGAAGGAGTAGAACCATCTCAAGGAGGATCAGAAGAAATGGACAGCATGTGAGTTAAATATGAGTGTCACAGCAAAGGGTCTGAATACTTATGACCATGTGATATTTCAGTTTTTCTTTTTTAATAAATTTGCAAAAATTTCTACATTTCTGTTTTTTTCTGTCAAGATGGGTTGCTGAGTGTACATTAATGCGAAAAAAAATGAACTTTTTCGATTTTAGCAAATGGCTGCAATGAAACAAAGAGTGAAAAATTTAAAGGGGTCTGGGGTACCCACTGTATGTGTGTTTGAGGTCAGAAACAGAGTTGTGACTGTATCAAGCAGCCATGTGTTCCTCCCCTCTCCCTATCACTCAAACTAAAAAAGTATATCTGCAGTTACTTTCCACAGATCCTTTACAATATATTATGTTGTAGGATCTTATTTATTGACAATCATTTTCTCCCATTTTCCTCCAACTTAATGCTACAAAGATTAGATGTGTGATGATTGAAAGATTTCCCTTTAAATGTAATATGTCTTAAATGGAGCACAGTTAATATCCAACAACAGGAGCTGACTCAAACTACCATTCTGCCCATTTACAAATGCACAATAAGATGAGTGTCTCTCATCCAGCTTACCTTTGTGTCTGTCCATCTTATTACTGTTGGCAATGAAAGACATTTCCTCAGGCCAGCTCATGTCTTTGTTCCTGACTGAAGAGGAAGAAAATAAACCAGTTCACTCGCACTGTCATGTGCCATTATTTAGAATGACCTGTTCTATAACACTATTAGGAGCCTGAAGAGTGTTTGGTTAATATTGTTTTTTCAGACCTTCAATAACTAGCTGCTGCTCATCATAGATCTTCAGGCTTTCCAGTGTGTGATCTTCATCGTCCAGGAGGGTGAGGTAATTCTACAAGACAAAGTAGTAACTTTTGATTTATATGGACTTTGAAACAATTTCTCTGTTCTTTCTCCTGCATCAGTTCAGTTTTAAAGACACCATCAGATGTGGTCGCATTAACCTGCTATTAACTGTACTTATGGCAGGTATCATGTTTTTTTGGGGGAAATGTGTTAAACAGTATTTAGAGCCTTAGCTGGATCATCAACCAGAGCAAAGCAATGCGATTGTCCCAGGGCTCATGGTCTACAGAGGCCCCAAGATCACATCTTGTAAATCTGTTTTAGTTAGTTTTATTAATGGAAAATTTGTTTGGGAATTTTCACCAGAGAAGTATATTATCAACTGGGTCCTACATTGTACATTCAAATGTAATCTCATGGTGCTGTCTTGTAAAGGGGCACTGGGTCAAAATATAGTTTTAATGGCTTAATTGTCTCGGTTTATATCGCGTTCACATGGGTGATTTTATTTTTAAATTAAGTTGTTACATTTAGAAAAACTGGGACCATGTTGTGGTTGGTGTTTTTGGTGGTTGTAGTCTAAGAAGCCCAATAACACCGTGATCTGCCAGTGTTCAGATTTTTTTTTCTTTTGACTCCCAGGAAGTTTCTGTTCAACAGATAAAATAAATTTGGAAAATGGGTGGAACATGAATTCAAATACACAAGTATATGAAAAAATTTTGAACAGTTAAACGTTCCCGCCAACATTATCCAATACCTTCATCTTTATGAAGTAATTGGCCTCATGCAGCAACGTTCTCTTAAATTTCTCTTATATTTTCTCTTAGATATAGTCAACTCTAGATGCATCAAACGTTCTTAAGCATCCATATGTGCTGTTAAAAAGGTGTGCTGAATGATCATTCCCATTTGGTCATAAATTGGAGGCGTGTGATTGATTGTTTATTATTAGCATAGGTAACAAAACCCCCTGAATACGTAATAATGGCAGATGGTGTGCGGTGTGCAAATACTCTGGCACATGCCAGAATTGGAGAGATGTAATCAATAAAAAGACTAAGAAGAAGAACATAAGCAGTAGTGAAACTGAGGTACAGTAAATAAACTTGTAAATAAGCAAGATTGTAAGTACTGGCGTTACAGGATAACAAAAAGCATTTAAGAGCAGTGTTTTATAGTCTTAATTGTGATCAATAGACCAATAGTATTTCTGTACTAATCCACTCCTTATATTTACTCTAAAACATATAATAATCTAAATTTGATTATATGATATTCATGCGTATTTTTTCGTGTTCCTCTAATTTAAAACATGTTTCCTTGGGTAAGCATATAGTGGACTGTTAAAACTAGATGATGTTGTTCTTCTTTTGGTAATAGTGCTCTCCACCATTTGAAAAACATTCTCTTACCTAAGAGTAGAGCCAAAATAGGAAGACATTGGTGAATCCCAGAAATCAATGGGTGCTATCAGAATAAGAAAAAACGTGGATACGAACAAAAATAAGAGTAAATTGGTTCTTATATCACTTGCTGCATGAGGCCCATTGTTTCTTTTAAGGGCTGACCAATATCTGTCATTTCATGAAAATCCAAATGCATTAAAAGTCATGGCAGCTTTGTGACCCACCTCACTGTTGTAGAGCCAGAGTCTCATGTCCTCCTCCTTGATGCGGAGTCGCTGGGACAGGTAGAGGTGGATGTCCTTGATGGTGGCCATGCGGCTGAAGCAGCCTGTGTAGGCCAAGACCCGCTTCAGGGGAGCGTTGGGGGATGGCACACTACCTGTTAACAGGGAGGACAGGATCATTCACAAACTGACCCAAACACCAAGCCGCAGCACAAATTCTGGATTTGTTCATGTGACATTTTCTTACCGGAAGGACTTGTGTTGTGATGTAAAATTATTAAAACACATTGTGTCATATTGGCTACACACAAGCTCACAACAACAGCATTCTGGTGACAGGATTAGTTGTAAGAAAGCAGCAAGAGGCTTTTTTGTCAATCAGCACAGACTTGATTTGTCAATCAATTTAGTGGATTAGGTGGACTCAGATTGGATTAAATCAAATACAAACAAATCAATCAGTCCTGGTGATTAAAATATAAACATACACATTTAAAAGCTTTACATAACTGGCTTCAAAATGATTAATGAAACTATCTGTTTTTATCTGATTTTTTAATTTTATTATTTCCCATCTACTTTGCTATTCAAATCTTCCACCCTACACTTGTTCGAGTGCTCTACTCGGGCTGACTTTATGCAGAATAGGATGAATAAGTAGATCAATGTAAGATATTTAGCAACCTGCCTGAGTCTAAATGCCCAGCAATGACAAGCCGCTACTTATGAGTCATGATGGCAACCAAAGCTCCACTTGGGTCTGAAACCTGATATGTTGGCTTGATTTGGACCAGCACTCTCATGCGGAGTGCTGATGCCTGATTACCCTGGAGAAAATGTGTACATCTCCTCTTTATGCTTTGTTATCTAATTTCTTCTTGTAGCGAGACATTTTCAGTTTGTATTTATATCCCTTTAGCCATCTTGCAAAGGGATGCATGAAATCCAGCTTCTATTATTGTGTGAGTGACTTGGTCTATATATATATATATAGTCTTTTTTACTGTGAGAACATGGATGTGAATTGACCCTTTACTAAGCCTTGTCCCCCACTGCTATTACGTCAAGTTGTCAGAGCTACCACCGAGCCCACACTGTCACTAACTGCACTCATAAGGCAAAAACAGCATGTGTAAACCTTCAGTAGCTAGCGTAGCATAGTCATACACTTAATTTTTTATGTGCTAACGTACTAAGCTAATTATATCTCTGCAGGTTTTCACGTAGAAATGTAATGTTTAAGAAACGTATATCTTTTTCCATCTCTCCAGGTAACGAGTAACACTACTACACAACAGTATAACACGACTAGCTCCAAATCCACAAAACCAGCCGGAAAATAAAGAAAAACCTGAAACAATTGCAGGAGAGTCTATGAAGCACAGCCGTAGAGTTGTCGGAACCAAGTTGGAGATGGTGGATGCTATGCTGTGATTGGCCAGTCCACGCTTGAGGGGCTGGACTTAGCAAAGGGTCAACTGACACAAAAGTGAATGTAATAAAATGTCTTGTGTTGAGGTACATTTACCAGTTATCTACAAGGAAACCTCAACAACAGAAGTTTTACGAGCTGCCTCATCCAAATGCTGGAGGTCCTGTTTCAAAAATATTAAGTTAGTTAGAGAGCATACTCTTCACTTTGTTGGAGTTGTTTGAACTACAGAAACACCTGGACGTGCAGTTTCATTTTGTTTGCTTTCTTAATAATGGTGATATCTTTTCCTGAAATTCTTTATTTGTGTTATCATTTTTTTTTTGAATGATCAGAAAATTCAGAGTGTAGAAATATAGTAGGATTAGATTGAGACAGATTCAATTTCTTAAGTTTCCAGGTGTTCAAAAAAGAAAGCGGGAGACTTTACAAAGCTTAAATCCTCATAGCAAAGTACTGACATTATGATCGTGTCCCAGATATTTTTCATTTCAAGAATTTAGAAAGTTGCTAAGATTTGTTGTGTTTTTCACCATTTAGAATACTAATAATGCAGATGAGTGGAGAGCACTAGAACAAGTGTTGTAAAAACATATAATACTTGAAACATAATACTTGAAGGTCTGTGAAGATTGAAATGGTTTGAATTATGCAACTTTTAGATTGATTAGTAGTCTTTCCCCTTCGTGGGCCATAGGTTCATTCCACTTCCCACTCCAGAAACCTGCACCGGCTGGACCAGTCCACTTTAGGAGGATTAAAAGGGGATGCGGGGTAGCTCAATAAAGCATTTGTCGACGGCTTGCTCTAGTCTTGCTGCAGGCTTACGTTACCTCTTGGTGGGGGTAAATACGGTGGGAACATTCGCAGGCTGGTCATACCCATATTGACCCAGATGTTGGACTGGGGGGAGCGCGTGGCCGGCTGCTGGCGGAGGAAGAGGAGGTAGCGTGGGAAGAGCTCCAGCTCTGCTTGGCCTGTCTTGCTCTCCAGGATAACCTGCAAGGGTGGAAGCGAAAGTTTTATACTTTTCATGCATAGAAACCAGTGTGCATTGATCAGTCTGGAAACCTGTGACCAGTGTTTGTCTTAAAGGCCACTTCATTATTTGATTTCACCTGGTCAAGACAAGATAAATAAAAAAGATAAATTATTGCCTTTTAGCTATGGCCCATTATGTGTTCACTCAAGACTCTATTCAAATGAACCAAGAGCTGAAAGCTTGGACTCATATGAACTCACGGGTAACTGAGTTCATTGCACATTTTTGGCTTTATTGGCATAACTGCATACAATACAATGTTGCCAAAGCATGTTAACAAACTACAAGATTATAATAAACAACAATACAAAAGGCCAGGAAAAAAACAAAAGGCTTCAGCAATCTCTCTCTCTTCTTTTTAACTCAGGCTTAAATCTCTCTCTCCCTCCCTCCTGGCTGTTTGTGCCTAATCCTACTTGTTTGATCTCAATCTCCATCCTTCAGGTAATCAAGCCTCACCTCTTGTTTCTCTCTCTCCCTCTGTGTGCTTGTTCCATTCTCCTATCTGTGTAAATGATGTGCTTCAGTTTATCTTCTCATGTGTTTGTGTAGCCTGTCCTCTTTCCAAGTTCCATGGTGGTCAGGAGGTTTTGTGGCTCAGACTCTAGCAGTCTGTTGAAGCTGCTCCTCCCAGATCCATTTTCTTCATATATGTTCACATATTATGGATCCTTTTTTTAATTTGGGCTGTCTGAACTATAATATTATGTTGTTTTTTCTGTGGACACCGCATCTTTTGCATGTCTGTCTATCCTGGTAGGGATCCTCCCTCAGTTACTGTTCCTGAGGCAAGTTTTTCCTTACCTGAAGAGAGCGTGTAAAGATAGTCGTTGTCGTATGCTGAACAGATTGTTAAGTACCATGAGGCAAATTTGTGACATTGGGCTGTACGAATAAAATTGACTTGACCAGTCAAACTCATTTAGAATGTTAAACGAAGGCGATCGGTATCACAGTGGGGCAGTAGTAGCTCAATTTGTGGACATACGGAGTGTGGACTGGTAGCTGGAGAGGTTCTGACCTCAACTGCTCCAGCCCCTCACTCTGACATCTATCCACACATGAATGCATAGGTTCAGTTTAAGCATGTGTGTATTTTGGGCCTGTGTGTGTGAGTGTGAGTGTGTCTGTGTGTGTAAAATTAAAATAGAGTGAAACTAGATTAACAGCTTCCTGGCTGCATGCTTCTGCCAACCTGTCAAGTTGCAGTCTAAATCCATGTCTGTCCAAAATGTCATCACTTCACCATTCTATCATCTTGGAAATTCGTGTGAAATTGTCATGATAAGCATATCAATTATTTAGTCGTTGCCAAAAACGGTTTTGTGAGGTAACAGTGACCTTGACCACCAATTTCTATTCAGTTCAACCTCGAGTCCAAGAGGACTCATGGAGCGCCTGGTTTTCCTGAGACATCACTTTCACAAGAACGTGTAAATGGACAACCCCAAATAATATAATCTCTTCGGCCATAGCCCCTGGGGGGATTATTACAAAATGCCTTCCTTCTTTTCAAATTATAAATTGACTTCTGGTTCCCCTTCTACGTAATGGGATAAATAAATAATTTGTGATATTGCCCTCCATTTCAGTTTTAGTTCAAAATAAAGTTGTTTAGATAATCTCTATAAACTGTTGTTTTATGTTGAACCATGTCCGATTGCCTGTCCACATTTGTTTCTTGCCCTGCTGCCTTTGCATCACAGTGATAGTGAGGTTGATCAGCTGTTGGGAGGATGTGTATTACAGACTGCATTCACTCACCGGTCGCGGCAGGCTGAGGTTTGCACCGTACCAATGGTAGAGTGCCCTCCACACCGGCTCCGGCACGGTCTCAAAGTCTCTGCCAGGCACTGGCTGCAAGTAGCGCTTCAACCTGCCTCCCTCCATGGTTAACGTCGGGGCCTGCAGGGGAACAGCACAGACCTCAGCATTTCAATACGTGCACAAAAGACCGTATTGTGCCTACTAGGATTACAGATAATAGATGGAGACAGTATCCTAATGTTATGTACAGCTGGCAATCTGTTATCAGTACAGCATGATGAAGATACAGTGGGTACGGAAAGTATTCAGACCCCTTTAAATTTTTCACCCTTTGTTTCATTGCAGCCATTTGCTAAAATCGAAAAAGTTCATTTTTTTTCACATTAATGTACACTCAGCAACCCATCTTGACAGAAAAAAACAGAAATGTAGAAATTTTTGCAAATTTATTGAAAAAGAAAAACTGAAATATCACATGGTCATAAGTATTCAGACCCTTTGCTCAGTATTGAGTAGAAGCACCCTTTTGAGCTAGTACAGCCATGAGTCTTCTTGGGAATGATGCAACAAGTTTCTCACACCTGGATTTGGGGATCCTCTGCCATTCTTCCTTGCAGATCCTCTCCAGTTCTGTCAGGTTGGATGGTGAACGTTGGTGGACAGCCATTTTCAGGTCTCTCCAGAGATGCTCAATTGGGTTTAGGTCAGGGCTCTGGCTGGGCCAGTCAAGAATGGTCACAGACTTGTTCCGAAGCCACTCCTTTGTTATTTTAGCTGTGTGCTTCGGGTCATTGTCTTGTTGGAAGGTGAACCTTCGGCCCAGTCTGAGGTCCTGAGCACTCTGGAGGAGGTTTTCTTCCAGGATATCTCTGTACTTGGCCGCATTCATCTTTCCTTCAATTGCAACCAGTCGTCCTGTCCCTGCAGCTGAAAAACACCCCCATAGCATGATGCTGCCACCACCATGTTTCACTGTTGGGATTGTATTGGGCAGGTGATGAGCAGTGCCTGGTTTTCTCCACACATACCGCTTAGAATTAACGCCAAAAAGTTCAATCTTGGTCTCATCAGACCAGAGAATCTTATTTCTCATAGTTTGGGAGTCCTCCATGTGTTTTTTGGCAAACTCTATGCGGGCTTTCATATGTCTTGCACTGAGGAGAGGCTTCCGTCGGGCCACTCTGCCATAAAGCCCCAACTGGTGGAGGGCTGCAGTGATAGTTGACTTTGTGGAACTTTCTCCCATCTCCCTACTGCATCTCTGGAGCTCAGCCACAGTGATCTTTGGGTTCTTCTTTACCTCTCTCACCAAGGCTCTTCTCCCACGATTGCTCAGTTTGGCTGGACGGCCAGGTCTAGGAAGAGTTCTGGTCATCCCATACTTCTTCCATTTAAGGATTAGGAACCTTGAGTGCTGCAGAAATTCTTTTGTAACCTTGGCCAGATCTGTGCCTTGCCACAATTCTGTCTCTGAGCTCCTTGGGCAGTTCCTTCGACCTCATGATTCTCATTTGTTCTGACATGCACTGTGAGCTGTAAGGTCTTATATAGACAGGTGTGTGCCTTTCCTAATCAAGTCCAATCAGTTTAATTAAACACAGCTGGACTCCAATGAAGGAGTAGAACCATCTCAAGGAGGATCAGAAGAAATGGACAGCATGTGAGTTAAATATGAGTGTCACAGCAAAGGGTCTGAATACTTATGACCATGTGATATTTCAGTTTTTCTTTTTTAATACATTTGCAAAAATTTCTACATTTCTGTTTTTTTCTGTCAAGATGGGTTGCTGAATGTACATTAATGCGAAAAAAAAATGAACTTTTTCGATTTTAGCAAATGGCTGCAATGAAACAAAGAGTGAAAAATTTAAAGGGGTCTGAATACTTTTCCGTACCCACTGTATAAGACAAAATAAAAAGGAAGCACCATCTGGTCACTGAGAGCCTTGCCTGCAGAGGAGGAGTGCCTACTACTATTACTATTTGCTGCTGGTAACACTACACAACAAGATTCTTGTTTACAGAACATATTATGAGATCATCATTACAAGTATTCTATAAATGTGTCCCTTCACTAAACTTTTAAAAATCAACACTTTATTTCTTAGAAGTGCACAGTTCTCTAAATTCAGATAAGTATTCTCAAATTTTAAAGCCAAATTTTGAGAAATACACGTTTTTGCTTTCTTGCTGGGAGTAAGTAATCTAATGTATACTTAGACTTAAACTTTATTTTAATCTTCACATATATACATTCATTAAATTTGACCTCTCCATCCTAAGCATTAGGATTGGATTGATGGTGGGCAACTTCAGGGATCAGTGTCTCGCTCCTGGAAAGGAGGAGCCATGTGATTAAAGGACGACCTTTTGGAGACAGGACATGGCAAGCTTAGCTTAGCATAATGACTGGAGGCAGGGTGAATAGCTAGTTTGGCTTCATTCACATGTAGAATCTGTAGGCAATGGGACAAGATTCTGTTATTGGAAGCGTTCTGGTTTCTATTTGTAGTCCTTTAGTATTGACCTATCACTTTTGAACAAACTTTGGGGGTAAACGGTCCATGTGGAGAGCAAAAGAGATAGAACACAATAGCCAAAATGCAATCTCGGAACCCGCTGGCTAGGGTCTGACGATGATTTTCTCTTTTAATTGTTTGAAATTGGGCGTAACTGGCGACTTGTGAAACAATCTGGATCGTAAACGTCGTCTTTGAACTCCAACTCCAGTCTCGCATCTCAAGTTGAAAAATGTAGTGTTAACAACAAGCCCAGAGATGCTTATTTGTCATCAGACTGATGGCAGTCTGCTTCAGGTGGCTGCGTTATTCGACAAGAAATAATTGACTTCCTAGGTGCCTGGTTGACTGGATTCAAAATACAGTGTGGGACCTGCATGTAACCATAACAAAATTTAGACTGGGCATTTAAATGTCTTTAAATGGGAATTCTTAGATACTGTCAATAAGCCGAACAGTCAGTACTTTCACACAAACTACACACTGACATTGAACTGATCATCAACAAAATAAACTGAGCAGCAATTACACACACAGACACAAACATCCTTGCCTTCATGGGGTCAGTATTGACCAGAGGCTGGTTATCGATGGCTCCAGGTCTTTGTGCTGCCAGCTGGGAGGGGAGGTGGCCGTTGGCTCCAGAAAAACACTGATTGTTGTTGTCTGATACATTCTGCTGACGGGCAAAACAGCTCTCTGTAGCAGAGGGAGCTACCTGTGGGCTCAGGGCTGCCAGGACAGAAGGGATGAGAGGGAGCAACCAGGCCACACGCACAGGGAGGAAAAAACAGTAAACACACTCACACAGAGAGCTTTGAGATTCAATCTATTGTCAAGTTAGGATACTTTATTATAAGTGAAGTCATGTATTCCATGATTTGAAGATACCAGTATAATTGTTGAGGAGTTCACAGATATAATCTAAAAACTAAATATTGTATCAGAATATATTCTAAATAAAAAGCAGTCAATGATTCTATCCATGGAGCTTATGTGGAGTCATTGCAAAGAACTTTCATTTTGTGTCGATTTTGGTCGTCCTGTGGACATAAATGCTTGTGTTTCCCTGCACCAGATTTCCCTTAGAAAATCTCAAATTCTACAGCAGCAGGGTTTTATCTGCACTGTGCTGAGTGAAATGTTCTAGTTGATTTTTATCATTATATTTACATGTGCAATCAACTGTTATGTGAAACCTGTTGACTGACCCGTCTCTGTGGCCTCTGAGGCGCTGGAAACAGCATCAGGTGACCTCTCCTCAGTGGGGCTGACCGAGCTGAAGGTTCCCAGTCCTCCCAGTCTGTCTGGCGGGGCAGGCTCTATAGTGGCTGTGGTCATTGGAGTCCGCAACAAGCTCAGGATGGACGGCTGCTCCACCACGATGCCCTTATGCTCCTGGACAGGGAGACAACAGCAGGGACTTCCCTGTCATTGTTTAAAGTGATATCTGTGATTAATGTGGTGTTTCTTTCTGTGGTAGTCACTACTACTGTCCCAAACAGTGTGATGTCATTGTGCAATATGCAGTAAAAACCTGGTCTCATAAAAATATGTATTATCCAAAACTGGCATTGGCACTTTTGAAAGTGGGAAAATGAAATGTAACACTTGTGGGGCGCAGCATATTAACAATATAAACATTGTCAGCAATGATTTGGAGTGTGCATTTAATGTAAAGTACTCAAGTTATATATACTGTACATATGACATCAAATGTAATGTTCTGCCTGAGTTGGAACAATGATTTTCTCTTGAATCCATACAAAACCATGTGGGACCTTGTGAAAGGAATACTTAAGTTAATCAGCTGGTACATGTGCAATTTAAGTTTTTGAGAACCATGGTAAAGAATGTTCTGTGAGTGATCAAGCAGGTTTAGTAATGAGATATGTTGAGTATCATATTTGTCCCTACAGTAGGGCCTGATGAGAAATGGTCTTCAAGATGCAGTCAGGCTCACCTGCCCTTTCTCTGGCTGTTTATATGTTTTTTGAATGTACATTATAAAAAAAAAAAAGGCCCAGTTCCAGAGCTCTAAATTGCTGGTCACATCTATACAGAATTTTTCAGTGATTCCAATGGGTCTACTGTTGTGCTCAGGGACAGCAATTTTGTCAGACGGAAAATCAACCGGAGCTGTCACTGAGACAGAATAATGGCGACAAGTGTGGATGAGACTGACACAACTGTAACAACTCTTAAATCAACATATTTCTTAAATTAACTAGTAAACCATTAACTGCTACTAACCCCTTCTGTGTGGACTTAAAATAACGTCATTACACATTGGTTAGTGCAAACAATAAATGACTGTCATGAACACAAGGTCAGACTGAATGATAACTGCAGTTCAGTTTGAATATCCGACAAAGAAATCTATTCTTCTTTAAACCAAAGGTGTCTGATATCATATACCATAGGTAAACACACAGACTTGGTTTTTAATTGCTTGAGCAAGTTTGAACCAAAATAGCACTGACGGATTTTGTATTTTCAAAAATTGTTGTAATAAGATACTAAACACTCCTAAGTCAACCTTTACAACGATACACTTCATATTAGGAGACACTGGCTATGACATTATTGAGGGGGATATTGATGGTCAATGTAGACCATTTAAGCGTTAAACTCCTCAGTGCTGCTATATTGGCCCAGAGAAGTTTGCAGGTTCTATTGCAGCTTGGATTTGTAGTCTTCGTTGGTATAAATGCTCTGGATGCCGCTCAAAAACAGAACCTCCTTGTACTCTTCGCCTGTATTGCAAACAAGCTACATTTGCAAAAGCAAAAATGGCTGACTCGGATATTTAGCCATATTTATTTGGGCAGGATACGGCCAATGAAATGCAGCGAAACGCTGAGGCTGCAGGAGTGCAAGAGGATATGTCCAACCCTGCTGGATGAAGCTCGCACAGTTCAAAAAGGTTAGTAGTAGTGTAGTGTTCATATCAGTGCATATGTACAGTGGGGCAAAAAAGTATTTAGTCAGCCACCAATTGTGCAAATTCTCCCACTTAAAAGATGAGAGAGGCCTGTCATTTTCATCATAGGTATACCTAAACTATGAGAGACAAAATGAGAAAAAAAAATCCTGAAAATCACATTGTCTGATTTTTAAAGAATATATTTGCAAATTATGGTGGAAAATAAGTATTTGGTCAATAACAAAAGTTCATCTCAATGCTTTGTTATATACCCTTTGTTGGCAATGACAGAGGTCAAACGTTTTCTGTAAGTCTTCACAAGCTTTTCACACACTGTTGCTGGTATTTTGGCCCATTCCTCCATGCAGATCTCCTCTAGAGCAGTGATGTTTTGGGGCTGTCGCTGGGCAACACGGACTTTCAACTCCCTCCACAGATTTTCTATGGGGTTGAGATCTGGAGACTGGCTAGGCCACTCCAGGACCTTGAAATGCTTCTTACGAAGCCACTCCTTCGTTGCCCGGGCGGTGTGTTTGGGATCATTGTCATGCTGAAAGACCCAGCCACGTTTCATCTTCAATGCCCTTGCTGATGGAAGGAGGTTTTCACTCAAAATCTCACGATACATGGCCCCATTCATTCTTTCCTTTACACGGATCAGTCGTCCTGGTCCCCTTGCAGAAAAACAACCCCAAAGCATGATGTTTCCACCCCCATGCTTCACAGTAGGTATGGTGTTCTTTGGATGCAACTCGGCATTCTTTCTCCTCCAAACACGACGAGTTGAGTTTTTACCAAAAAGTTCTATTTTGGTTTCATCTGACCATATGACATTCTCCCAATCCTCTTCTGGATCATCCAAATGCTCTCTAGCAAACTTCAGACGGGCCTGGACATGTACTGGCTTAAGCAGGGGGACACGTCTGGCACTGCAGGATTTGAGTCCCTGGCGGCGTAGTGTGTTACTGATGGTAGCCTTTGTTACTTTGGTCCCAGCTCTCTGCAGGTCATTCACTAGGTCCCCCCGTGTGGTTCTGGGATTTTTGTTCACCGTTCTTGTGATCATTTTGGCCCCACGGGGTGAGATCTTGCGTGGAGCCCCAGATCGAGGGAGATTATCAGTGGTCTTGTATGTCTTCCATTTTCTAATAATTGCTCCCACAGTTGATTTCTTCACACCAAGCTGCTTACCTATTGCAGATTCAGTCTTCCCAGCCTGGTGCAGGTCTACAATTTTGTTTCTGGTGTCCTTTGACAGCTCTTTGGTCTTGGCCATAGTGGAGTTTGGAGTGTGACTGTTTGAGGTTGTGGACAGGTGTCTTTTATACTGATAACAAGTTCAAACAGGTGCCATTATAATACAGGTAACGAGTGGAGGACAGAGGAGCCTCTTAAAGAAGAAGTTACAGGTCTGTGAGAGCCAGAAATCTTGCTTGTTTGTAGGTGACCAAATACTTATTTTACCGAGGAATTTACCAATTAATTCATTAAAAATCCTACAATGTGATTTCCTGGATTCTTTCATCTCTCATCTTTTTAAGTGGGAGAACTTGCACAATTGGTGGCTGACTAAATACTTTTTTGCCCCACTGTATATCTACACATTTCACCTTTTTTAACTTTACTTACATATTTAACGTAGTCCTTCCACTGCTGCCACCACAGCATGGAGATAAGAAACCAGTTTTGACTTTGCTGCAGCCCATGTCTGCTCTCCCTCTCTAACCAACCCCTACACACAAACGATGCAAAAAAATGAATTAGGCCCGCCAGCATATTCTTCACTGTTGTATATGATGACATGACAGATATATAGGACAGGTATGTACCTGATGATTTGTCCCTCCTCCTCAGGACTACCAGGCCTAAGCCCCAGGACTATGTGGCAGACCTGGACCAAGAGAAATACACAAAGATGTACAAAAAACAAGGAAAATGGCTATGAATAATTACTGCGTACCAATATGAGTTGAACAACTTCTGTACGGTATGCGAGTGTACTGACCTGGAAAAGCAGGTTTAGGAATTCGTTGGCCAAAGCACTCTTCACACTCCAGATCTGGTAGTCTTCCAGGGTCAGGTGACCCAGCTGGTGAGGAGTCAAAAACATGGGTCAGCATACACTCATTTACCATTCTCAAAATATACACTGCTTTGAGACCTTGAACGGATGGAAAAACATATGTTCATCTGCCATGGTCATTGTCGGTGAAAATAGCTTAGAGGTTAGATGAGAAAGAGGTTACTGTGGGTGTACTGGGCAGCTCCCAGTGACAGTATGTGGAGCTATAGGAATGTGAAGCTGGAGTTGAGTGTAAAGTGGTGTTGACTAAGCTGAATCAAGGTTATAAAATCACATTATATCATAGGGTAAGAAGAAAAATGATTAACTTCCTGACAGCTAAATCAGTGATGATTCTGTCACCAAAAGTTGTATCTCACCTTGGTTGTGTCATGCATTTCTAGGATGCCTTCTACTATGTCTGACACGCTGCTTAGCAGCTCCTGCAAGGGAACAAAAGATATTAGCATGATGTCGGGAACACCAAGCACTTTATTCTAAGCTACTGCTGTAAGAAATATCACAACAGTCCTGAGTGTGAACATGTGGGATGAGCAATTCTGGGATGATCATCAATATCTGTTTGTTTGCAATGCCCCAACAATCGATTGGCTATCGGCCGATCAGTCTCAAATTTCAGTTTTTTTGCCTGTCAAATTTGCGCACAGCACAACAGAAATGTTCGTGTATGCTGTCAATTATAGTTCATAGAATGAAAAGAAAAATAATTGAAGAAAATTGCAATCGGTGCATTTCCACCATAAATACCATATCAATATTTTCAGTTTGAATTCCTGAGGCAATCCCTGCTCTCTTCTGTCTTTTTAGCATACCCAGCATTTTCATCTGCCAACATTACATTATAATAAACTGTCAAGAAATCGAGCTCAAGCCAGCTGTCTTGGATTAAAACTAATGGTTTACCATTTTAGGAAATTCTCTTTTATTCTGAGAATAAGATGAGTAGATCAATATCAGACACAGGCCTTTCTGTACATCGGTGTGCAGCTTGCCAGATTCTTGAGGTTGCCAGATTTGATACCATTGTGTCTGTGCAGAGACCTAAACCTGTGTTCACCGACTATGTCTTGAAATCTTAGCTACAGTCACAGACCCTGCACAGAAAGGCTTTTTGGTCCAAACTTACTAAGTTAGTAAGTTACTAACTAGCTTTCTAACTAACTAAATAAATAAATACATTATTGACGTACAACCTTGATAACTAGATGAAGCAGGGCCCCTAGTCCACAAACAGTCTATACCTACATCTACATTCAGAGTGTGTGTGTGTGTGTGTGTGTGTGTGTGTGTGTGTGTGTGTGTGTGTGTGTGTGTGTGTGTGTGTGTGTGTGTGTGTGTGTGTGTGTGTGTGGTGGCTGGCTGCAGAATAGGTTATAAACACCACCTCCTCCATGTTAGCGATTGAACATGTACATTTACATTGAAAAGTCAAAGTACATGTCAAATACATTTTTCCTAAAGATGGTTTCTGTCATTTTAGGTAGTTGTTATCACTCTAATGTATGTTCAAGTCTTCATTTCTGACAAGTTTGGTTTCAGTTATTTGATGCTATAAAAAGGGGTTGTGACGTCATCATTGCTAGCTTTGATTCTCCTTTGCTAATAAACTGCGTCTGTGTTCGGCTCATGATTGGCACAGGCGGGTGTATGGGCGGGGCCTCAATACCGCTGCACAGACTCTGGCTCCAAATTACGTCACCAGCGCAGGATGACAGCTCTTGTATCCTGGATATATTGGACTCATTTCCATACTGTGGGACAAAAGGAGAATGCGTTGTCCATTTATGTAAATAGTCTATGGTGTGAACTTACAGGGAGTATGTCCGTGCGATTGTCCTTCCACACCTCCAGCAAAGCCACCACCATTTCATGGAGCTCATCTCGAGACAGAACCCCATCACGGTCAACATCAAACACTTTAAAGCAAACTGTTGGTGAAAGAGAGTGGTAAAAAAACAAATATGGTTATGAAGATCAATACTGCCTAGAAACCCAACACCCTGCTGTTTAGTCTATTAGCAGGAAATTAACATCAACATTCAAATTCCAGATAACAGCTGCAAAGAAGAAAGGTTTTGTAGGATAACGTATAGCGTTAAGGATTTTTTTGTACGTTTTTTTACTGACAAGTTTTCGAAATCTCACCTGCACAACTTGCTTCTTTTCGTTTGTTGCTGTGTTTATGCTGATTTGTGTTACTGTACAAACTAATGAATCAAACCAGATATCTGTTATTGCTTACATTTCTGCCTTTCAGCAATGGGCCCCCTGCAGCACGCAGAGAGTCCACAAGAGATCTCTTTAAAGTCAATGTGATTGTCCCGATTCTCATCGAAGGCATGAAACAAGCCTGGAAAACAAGAACAATAACAGGGATTAGATTTTAAAGCCTGAACACATACATAGGTCCACTATGATCTCAATTATATATTTACCTGTATGCACATGACACCCACATTAGAAATAAAAAAATACAGGTTCATATTATCTTACCTTCACTCAGTGAGGCATGGATGGGAGGAGAAACCAGTGGAACAAAGGTTTCCAAGTCAAAGCGGCCGGTTCTGGACTGGGCTTTCAGTAGCCAGTAGCGCTTCTCCAAGTCTATAATGTCCGACTCCTCCACTTGAGTATAGGAAACAGAGGAAGCCAAAGTCAAAAATATAAGAAGTGCAACACTATTCACAGGAATCAGTTCTCTGAGTTTTGTAGTGTTTTTCAGAAATGTGTGGAAGGCAAACTATTGGAATCATTACTTAACAGATAAAAAAAGATTACAAAAGTATTTCCATGTAAAATTGAATTGTGCAGTGCAGCTTTAACACAGCCCTAGATGTTTAAAAAAAAATCAACATATTCAGTGAGGCTAATGATGTAAAAGGCAGAGGTGAGTTCAAGTAGCACTGTAAACAGTAAGATAAGATAAGATAAGATAATCCTTTATTAGTCCCGCAGTGGGGAAATTTGCAGAAAGGGTAGTAAATACGTGTAGCTAGGGTAGATAGCAATATACGGTTTACTATAGGTAGGTACAATAAGGTACAGTATATGAAGTCAATATCATATAAAAGTCGAAGGGGAAGGGAGGCTCAACAGAGAAGACAGAACAGCAACACAAAACCGAGTGTCACGGTTTAAGTCTAAGAACCGCTAATACTGTAATACTTAATTTAATTTAATGAATTATCATTAACCATTTGTGTTCTAATTTAATCTAATCTAAAGTATTTTATTTTTCATTTATTTTATTCACCTCCTGCTCTTTTACATCATGTTAAGAGCAACATAGTTTCCCAAAAAGGGTGAGGGAAGCAGAGAAACCTGGTTCACACAGCTAAATATCTGATGCTGAAGAATCCTGATTCCTTGGCTATGTACATGTAAATGGTTACTAAAGGAGTTTTTTATATGAATGTGTATGACAAAACCTCCCCATGACAACAGTGTAGACGCATAGTAAGTTATTCAACTCAAAGTCAGACTAAAGTTGGTTTCCACAGCAGAACAGCAGACCGTAAGATTCAGAGCCAAAACACACTGGGGTTCGAATTAACCTCTACAAACATGCTTGATGCAAATTGGTATTAAAATGTTTAGACAACTAATCATTCAGTCCGTTGACAGACAATGATTTAACAACAAGTTAAATGATGCACTAGGTGACAAATGAAGTTACCCATTTCTGCTGTTGCTAATTAAAGCACTTATAAATTGTGACATGGTGAATAGTAGATTTAAAAACTATAGCGTTCATGATGCCAACCTAGGTGGGGTTATGTAATGGCCAACAGGTGAAGGTGTATTTGATTTAACTTTCAACAAAGTCATACTGATCAGACCAATATAGAAGATGAGGCTCTGCCAGGGTCAATGAACCAGCCTCCCTTTCTCAACATGCTAATCCACAGCTTAAGGTAATAGGATTCAGCAGCTAGTCAGTTAGCCTTTGGCACAGAGCCAAAACATATGACAGGTGACAGTTCACAGAGACAGAAATCAAATGGTAGTCAATATCTGGCAGAAATCTGACTGTGGCTTCTCAGGCAGGCTATTTAACAATTTCTTGAAAGCTTTGTTCAAGCAGCTGTTGGTCACGGTTCCAGTCAGATGGGAGGTTGATAGTTGTGGTTGGCTGCTGATGAAGCAGCACACGTTAAATATGGACTGTCTGAGAGGGGTATTCCTCTCTCATCCAGGTTCTGACTCCCTCTGTTCCAGAGTTGAACATCAGGGCAGTTGTAGTCTGCTTTCTGTCTGCTTTCGGACGCAGACCTTTCAACTTTAACAGATTAAAAGGGAACACTGAGTCAGAAATCAGTCATTTAGAATGTGTAAGTGGGTATATGGACATGGCATTGAGGAAATAATATGAGACTGATATATTATTGAGGACTATATGGACTTAGGCATGGAGCGAGTGTTTGAGACTCATGACTACCTTTACGTCTCAAAGCTGAATTGGAAACTGCTGCTTACTCAGCAAATACAGGGAAGAAGATGTTTTAGGCAATAATCATATAAACTGAATAGACTGAAAAGCTGATGCATAAAGCTCTGAATATCAGCGTTTTTAATACATCAATGATTACACCTGGTAGACAGTAGAATGTATAGAGAAATAAGTACTTGTGTTCGTCATGTTGAGCATTCCTCATGGCAGCTGTGCTATCATCTGACTCCTAATCTATAAAAGTCATTACCAGGACTATGGGTCGCCTCGTGTACAACTCCCATCCACTTCAGGGTCGCCCCCTGCTTCTAATAATGCCAGTGTATTACTGGAGGTTACGTCAGTGTCTTTGCTGGATTTAAGATCTTTGTAATGGTGGCAGAATTAGAGTATGGTAGTTTTCTCTGGCAAATGCTTAAAGTATATTAACTGCATTAGGGGTAAATTAGCCTAAAGACTTGCACTGCTGCCACCGTTGGTTTGCAGATCCCTACAGGACATTTGACGAAAGCTTTCGGTTGTTGAGTATTTTCAATCTTAGGTTCTACGAACACATCTTGCTTTTGAGGTTTGATATCCAGTCCTACTCACAAGCCCAACAATGAAAAATTTGTATTTACTTCTTGTTAAACCATCTGCTCGTTTCAAAGTGAATGAATAACGAAACAGACCACAAACAAAGCCTTACAATAATGGCTGTTCCAGAACATAAAAATTAACATCAGTCACAAGGTTGCTACACTGAAGAACAGTGAATTAACTGCTGCTGTGTCCATGGCAGGTGCCTTGCCTGGCCTGATACCCACCTAGAGGTGCAACTCTCCCCGAGTGACAGCAGAGATACCATACCATTATCCAGGGAACATCCTGAGCGAGGTGATGCCACAGTCAGCATGAACCATAGCAAACTCCCTGTGATAGCGGCTAACAGAAACTACGTCATCCTGTCCTTGAGGCCGTTATTTCCACAGATTTCTACTCTCATAACACGGTGACGGTGTCAGCTAGCAAAGGATTCAACCTCTATCATGAGTCAAGCTTTACATTTTCTTTCTGGCAAGAACGAGGAGTGTGTCAGTCACTCTCTCTCCCAACACACACACACACACACACACACACACACACACACACACACACACACACACACACACACACACACACACACACACACACACACACACACACACACACACACACACACACACACACACACACACACACACACACACACACACACACACACACACACAAAGTTAAGAGGATAAACTGGGAGCAGGCAGATTAAAGGCAGCCTCCAGGTTTTCTGGACAAGACAGGTTCTTTCCGGCCCTCTGTCCTTAATTGGCAAAATAAAGCCTGGCTAAATTTACTTGTCCGGCAACTTTAAAGAACTGCGTTACTGTCCACGATTACATGCAAAATCATATTCCACCATTATTCCGAATATGACAATATTCCAAATTTGATATGACTCATGCTTCATATTCAGTTTGGTTATTCTGAATGAGGCCTTACTCTGAATGGACCATTTTCCGACTGAGAAGTGGGATATGCCAATAGTTAGCAAACTCTGGAGTAGAGATGCATGCCAAAGAAAAAAAAGCCCATATTTCTGGTCGGAAGGAAAAACACAACTACCTTTAAGCATTATGAAGGACTTCGATATTAACAGGTTTTGGATATGCACAATTATCGCAATGCCGGCCTTTTCAAGAAGGTGTTTGAAGGAATGAAAGAGGGAGGCTCATTTCACATGGTCCAACAAGCCCGCAACCGGTGGAAAACTTAAAAAAAAACTGATTTTGATGTAAAGAAGCAAAATGGCACATGCGCCTCCTGCCGTTTCACTTTCCCATAGTTTTACGTAATAAACGACACATTAGGGCATTGACCCGTCAAACTGAGTCGAGAATTATGTCAACGTGGGATTCGCTGGCCCCGTGATGAGGCTGCAGCTTGGGGTCCTTTTACATTAATGGGAATATGCACGGCTGCATGTAAACGGGAAAATTAGTGGAAAATGAATTTCATTAACCATTAACCAGCTTCTTCGTAATAAGGGCAAAATATGGAATATTTGGTGCACGTAAACATATTTACTCTAGATAAAAAAAAATTCATGCACCGTCTTTAAAATTTGTATGTAACAATTTATACTGTAAATGGTCTCAAAGACGTGCGCTACATTTTGACCTATACCACAGCACAACTTCTCTTGGAATTGCAAATCTATGCATGTTGCTTACATACCACAGTCAAACCATAAAGAGGAAGGCTGTGCGCACACACACACACACACCGTTATGTCACAACTGCGACAGAATTTGTTTTTAGGATTTTGACAGAGAGGAAAAGGGGGTAGAAGGCAGCAGTGAGAGAGAGACCTGGTTTGGTGAAGGAGAGAAGGAATAATGAAAAAGGGAAATATGAGTGAAAGGACCTATCTATTTAGGTGTATATGTCTTTAAACTATATTCAGGTACCCATATGAACACTGAAAGAGAAAGTGCTTGCTGTAATAATTCCTGACGAGTGGCTAATAACACGACTGGCTTGTAAATGGCCAGTAACTAATACATGCTTGGTATACCTGTACAATAATGTCTCACATGGTAAATTCAGCATAATGTATATTCCACCAGCGAGACAACGTAGTCATGTCATACTCACCAGTCTGACTGAGTGGCACAAGTTACTGTTCCCATTCACTAATTAATTCCAATGCTTCTTCTTTCTTTTTGATCAGTGTTGAGATACTGTCCATAAGTAAACACATTTGCCGATGTGGACATGCAATGTATGCAAACACATTGATTCAAATTGTTTTTGGGACTTACAGTGTGTGACGCCAGCCAGTGTCTGGTAGAAGGTAGGCGTGTCGCTGTCATCTGTGAGCGTGACACACACTCCTCCAGACAGAAGCCACCTGGATAAAGTGAAGGCCTCCTTGTTCTGCAGGAGCCAGTTCCTGAAGCGCTCATAGTTCACCTTGTCACCCTGCCACAGCACACAAACACACAAGTAAGCTGTTAAGTCCGTCAAAAGCAGAAGATAGAGAAGGAAGAGGCTGTTTAATATTGATAGGACAAGTGATGAGATATGAGAAGATTAGTCGATGAATCGATTAGAGTGAAACACAAACACAAGGTACTTTGATGAAAAAGAGGGAAATAATGGAGTTATACTAGCTTCGTAAAAATAATGTAGCAGTACTTTATTATTTTCCATATAAACTCAGTTTTCAATACAAATTTGTCTGAATTTGTCTTTGAATGCAGTACTTACTTACTTGAAAACACCTTAGAGTACATAATGGTTTTGGTATAACCAGTCATGCCCTGTATTAGATATTACCCCTCATTACCTTGTTTTTAATAATTTGGAAAGTCCGGACACATTTTTGAATACATTAAATGCTGCATACATCAATGAAGTTTCATGCAGATGAATTGTATTAGGTTGTAAGCAAAAGTCTAAAAATCTTAGAGGATAACCCTAATATTAATGGTTTTTTTTATACATGTTGTATTTCCTGGGGCAATTTGTAGCTGATCGTGATTTGAAAGGCACTTAATACTACCTGTAGAATAACTCACTGTACTGCCAGACTTTGTATCATATCTGTGGAATTGGCTCCCTGTGATAAATGAACTTTTATGAGCATGTGACTGTACTGATAAAAACAAACTCAATGGTATGAACCAAGGAGATCATGAAGGTAATATGCAAGTAATGATTATTGTTGTAAATGTTCATATGTACATCCATGTGGTGACAGGCAGCCTGTGATATTTGCTGACCTCACTGAAGCACTTCTTGAGGGAGGTCGGGACTTCTCCATCCAGGACCTGCAGAACTGCTTCTATATCTTCCCTGGCTGCATGTCCACCCAGATCGCTGGCAAACAGGCTGAAGAGGTCTGTGAGCCCGGAAACACAGACACAGACACAGACACACAGACACACAAACACAGTGTCAGAAGAGATTTTAGCTGGAGGAGGGCATGCAGCAGTTTTTTCTTAACGACTTAAGGAAGTAACACTGTTGTTCTTGAGAACAGTGTATTGAATTCCATAATGCTTCAACGATTAAAAAAGTCCAACAACGCCAATTTGTGATATAAAAGTGTTCTTCTAATGTCTCCTGCGAGATTAAGACTTTTTTTTATAAAATTGGTATCTCATCAGTTTTAATGTTTTGTATTGTTGTTTGGTATGGTAACTTGACTTTGGCCAACTAAAACAGGCATGGATGCCTCCTCAAAGTGTCTGGTAAGAATTCAGGGAGGAGTATTGTCGGATTTATACTGCTGCAGGAGTGCGTCTATGCGAGCTGTGTGGCCATCTCTTGCACATGACAAGCATACATAGCACTGTGAGGGATTGCGTGTGGCATATCATTTCCTTTTGATTTGGCCCCAAGGTTTCGGCCTTTGATTTTTTTGATAGGCGGGATTCAGCCTGCTGACGGCCATCTACTGTAGGTCTATGAATAAGTACCTCATACAACCTCACTTCAATACCCAAACTATTCCTTTAATGAACACTTGCACTAAATATACAGTGAGTGGACTCATACTGTAACTGTATACTTCAGAACACTTACTGAATAACACCAACTACAGTATTTGCTGTAAACCTAGTTTTCTGATAATGATATGATTTATGGTATTTCTTGTTTATGGTTATGGTTGGTTAGAAAGCTCTATAAACTGTGACATTTAGGAAAACAACAAAAAAACTGAATATTATCAACACAGAATTCCTGTTTACTCATCAGAAACAACTTACACTTGGCCTTCTCTTCATCGCGCCCTCTGGTCAGAAGCACCAAACCCACAATCAGATTGTTGAAGTGCAGCCCTTTAGACGAGCCTCCGAATGAGGTGTAGATCACCTGAAACACATGAAATACATGCCACAATATGAAAACAAATTCACAACTGCATAATCACCTCATGTTCACACTGTGATCATCTTGATCAGTAAGTTCGGAGTGTGTTCATGTTTACTAAAGCACTGAGAACAGGGAAATGTGTGAATGTGGGCTCAGAACAGATTTTACAATCAGCTTTCACAAGTGAATTTGATTGCAGCATTCTCTCATTTCCACATCAATGTAACAGCGTTTAATGAACAATAAAATGGGTTGATAAAACATCATAAACACCTGTAATATCTACTATAATCAAATAAAACAGCTGTGCAATTAGGGAGTTTTTAATAATGTGAAGCCTATAATGAAGTATTGTGCTGAGAATGAGAGGCTTTGTGTGAGGATATGTCCAATTTCCCAAACATAATTCATACTCATGTAGCAGAACAGGCTAATGAGTTGTTAATAAGTCAGGGTAACACATTTCAAGATAAAAAGTTATGGTTCAAGCATAATCTCCCTCAGTCTTTGTTTCTCTTCCAAGCCTAGGGCTGCACGGTTGTGGCCAAAATGATAATCTCGACTATTTTTGATCAATAATGACATCATTATTTATCACGATTATTTATTGATTCCATTATTCTACTCTGGACTGCACCCGCAACATTCAGGAACGTTTTTCACAGGCTGCTGCTGCTGCAGGGTGCGCAACACTGCATGTGCTACGGCATGACAAGTGAAGCCAAGACACCTGGATCGCCCAGTGGCTGGCTGAGTATTCCTTTTCCATTTGCACTGTACATAGACATGTACAAGACATACAGAACACAAACCTTTATGTACATTTCTTAAAAAAAAATTGAAAACAAATTAGAATCACCACTTAGCAGCTGTATAAATATACATATATATATATATACATACACACATTATTGTTATTATATGTTATTGAGTCCCGTTACACTACTCCTTCTCCCGTTTCAGCCTGACCGTAATTCCTGTTATGCACAAGAAAACAAAAGCCCAAATTGAGATTCAAATGTCCGTATCACCGCTGTTGCTCTGACAACAGACGGCTGGACTTAAAGGGCTACACAGAGCTACCTGACTATTACCTCACCGCTGAATGGGAGATGAAAAGCAGTGTTGCTGCAGCTTCCTGTACACAAATAAATCCATCATTGTTCAAAGCAAAAAAGAAAATACTTCATGATAAATACACATTTTTTAAATCAAGTTAATTTACCAAGCATTTCTCCTCCTGTATAGAAATCGGGCTGAAATCATCAGGCCATCAGACAGGAGAAATGTACAACAGAAAGACAAATTTAGTACTGCTAGCGTATTATTGGATGGTGCTTCATGCTCGCTCGTTACCATATCGACTTCACTAGCTACCTCAGGTGTTTACTTTGCCTGGATGAATAGCTCATTGCGTTGCGAGTGTGTGGTCGAACGAGAAAGAGAGCTACGGTGGGTATGCTTAGGGCTCCTGCTGATTGCTGACCATGGAGAGAGATTAAAAAATCATTGCAAGAGTGAATATGAATGATGTTTGTCAAAGACAAAGAAAACTATCATTTTGAACACTGCTAATGGCATCACATCCAAATCTGACCAGTCTCCTGTTTGAGGCACAGATTATACATTAATCCAATACATGATAAAATAATTTATGCTGTACGATGTTGAGGATAACTGAATCCGTTTAACATTTTCACGAACACAAACAAACAGTCAAAAGAAGAATGTTTTTAAACACAACATAGACTTGGTGTCAATGAGATTTTTGATTATAAACAAGGACATGTCTGTGTCTTGACTGACTGATAGGTCTCAGGCTTTCTTTGATCTGTCAGAATGTGCAGCAGCCATGAGTATGTGCAGCAGCATATTTGAGTAGAGCAGCAACCTGGATCTGGACCGCTGTCACCGCAGTAACTGCTGCCATGGTGACAAAGGGAGAGAGGAAGCGGAGATGCTGAGAGAAAGGAGAGACACAACACATGCTCTAATGTTCAATGATAAATGGACTGCATATAGATTCCAATATCTGAACTTCCATCTGTCCACCCATCTTCCTCTGCTTATCCTGGGCCAGGTCGCGGGGGCAGCAAGCTAAGGAAGGCCCTCCAGACGTCCTTCTCCCCAGCAACACTTTCCAGCTCCTCCTGGGGAACCCCGAGGCGTTCCCAGGCCAGACGAGATATGTAATCCCTCCAGCGTGTTCTGGGTCTACCCCGGGGCCTCTTACCAGTTGGACCTGCCCAGAAAACCTCTAAATGGAGGCATCCAGGAGGCATCCTGATCAGATGCTTGAACCACCTCAGCTGGCCCCTTTCGACGCGAAGGAGCAGCGGCTCTACTCTGAGCTCCCTCCGGATGTCTGAGCTCCTCACCCTATCTCTAAGGCTGAGCCCAGCCACCCTACGAAGGAAGCTCATTTCAGCTGCTTGTATCCGCGATCTCATTCTTTTGATCACTACCCAAAGCTCATGACCATGGGTGAGGCTTGGAACGTAGATGGACTGGGAAATCGAGAGCTTTGCCTTACGGCTCAGCTCCTTCTTCACCACAACGGTCCGGTACAACGCCCGCATCACTGCTGACGCTGCACCGAACCGCCTGTCCATCTCCCGCTCCATTTTACCCTCACTCGTGAATAAGATCCTGAGATACTTGAACTCCCTCGAATGGGGCAGTGACTCACTCCCAACCCCTATCTGAACTTGCGTATGCCAATATGCAGTAACGATCAGACACTGTTGAGTAAAAAACAAAAACATATTATGATTATAATCAATTTTTGACAGCTGTATACTACTACCCTGTAGATATGTGATACGATTGCTATCATTGTTGTTTGGCCCGGTTCAGGAAAAATACTTTGAAAAACATGAAGAAATACTGTGCAGAATGTAAGGCTTTTACCCGATCAGTACAGGACATGTGTAAAAGAAGTGAGATGGCTCACTTGTTAGCGACTGAACACAGAGATCGTTTGTTCCAGAGCTGATGATGGAGGTAGCAAACAAGTGAGCCATCATGCTCTTTTCTCATCTCTGTTGTAAAAAGCGAAGGCAAACAGCTCAAGCAGCATTAACGGATACCTCTTCCTGTTAGTGTTATCCTGTTATCCTCTGATTGGAACACCTAGCTGTGATCCCAGCCAGGCCAATATTGATCCCCACGTCCCACACACACACACACACACACACACACACACACACACACACACACACACACACACACACACACACACACACACACACACACACACACACACACACACACACACACACACACACACACACACACACACACACACACACACACACACACACACACACACACACACAAGTCTTCTCCAATTTGAATAAAGTTAAGAATTCCTTTCTAGCGCAATAAGTCCTTTTAAACCTGTTCTTCATCTGATATCATCTCTCATCTCTTTTCTTCAGGGTAGACATTTATATTTCAGGGGACACTGGATGCTCTACTACGCTGACTTAACCTTTCCTATTTTTGGTTGCTACCTGGACAGCATTCAGCATTTCACTGTAACTATCACTTAAATTAACCATCATGATCAATGGTGCATGGGGTGTGACATTACTGTGGCTTACCTCTGCAACTTTATTGGGAACTCCATCTCCCAGCACTTCCCTGTAAAAGCACTGCTGGGTCATGTAATATGTGAGGCCGCTCGTTCTCTTGAAGGCATCTTTCAGCCGCTTCAATTCCACATCGGTGACTAGAGAGAAAAAGACAGAAAAAGAAAAGTAATCAAAAGCAAACTTGGTACTAATTGAATTTTTCATTTTAAAACAATCTGTTAACTCTGCTGACAGGACCTGCAGTAAGTACAGTACAAACCAGAAACAGTGTATGTAACAATCCATTCTTATGTAACTTTAACAAGTTTCTCTATTTTCTACTGAACAAAAATTGAAGTTTATCCTGAGTAACCAGAACATTGTTTTTGGAAAGTCAAGTTGCTGTTGAGTTCCAATGTAACGACTTATAATGCAATTTTCTAGGAATTATCAAAGTCTCAAAATTCCCAGCAAAATGAAAAATCATGACTATGTGCAACAGTGCATATGATTAGGAAAAGAGAAAGAAAGTCTTGTTTTTTGTATTTTGTGTGAAACAACCTATTAATAGACTGACAAAATGCTCAAAATGCCTCAAATGGAAATAACATCTCACTTTTGTATGTGACAAAATACAGAGACTCCTGGAACAAGTCTTTCTACTACATCTGGTGCTAGTTAATGTAAAAATAGAAATAAAGATGCGTGTAACTTTATGAGGCATAATGTTACGGAAGTGAAGGACATTCGCATAGCAGCTAGCCTAGCCAGAGAGACGAGAGCAGGAGCTTCGTCTTAAGAGTTTGGTT
Source organism: Anoplopoma fimbria (assembly GCF_027596085.1). Taxonomy (NCBI): domain Eukaryota; kingdom Metazoa; phylum Chordata; class Actinopteri; order Perciformes; family Anoplopomatidae; genus Anoplopoma; species Anoplopoma fimbria. The sequence goes on from NC_072449.1 coordinate 12,690,488, forward strand.
TGCCGCATTCATGTCGAAAAGAAGTTGTGATCTGCTCTGAGAAAGTAACTGTTCTTTATATTGACCACCAAAATGAAGATGACCTGAAGAACAAGTGGCTAAAACTAAACATTTTTTACCGAGGACAACTTTCAAAACTGGACACAGTTCATGGCTGGATTATCTAAATGCTTACTGCTGAAAGACGATGGCGGTTCATGATCACAACCTGTAAGTATGATTTATTATTTGTGGATGTGTACATGTTTAAAAGTAACGAGGTAGCTAACGTTACTAGCTGGGCTAGTGCAGAGCTTGAAGCTGCACAGAGTGCATAGCTGTAGGCCTTTGCTAAGTTGGTAGCTAACGTTATTGTGATGGCTTTGCTACTCAGTTTTGCTACTCAGCTTTAGCCCCACTGTCACCCAACACTGTGTAGAATATGACATCTGACTATTAAATATTTATATCTTGAATAGAGTTGAAGTGAGGAGGTGGGTTTGTGATTATAAGCTGTAATGTTACAGTGACTATTCAATTTGGTTGGCAAATTTCTTTTTCTATTTTCATGACTGCTGCCCGCTGTCATTCTGCCTGCTCTGAGCCACTTTACACTTCTTGTAAACCTTTTGACTTTGTTATGATGTTAGAGCATTCTATTATTGTAGGTTGTGCCTTTTCATTTATTATAATGAAAATGATGACTGTGCGCAAGTAGGAACATCTGCAGGAACATCTGTCTATAAGGTCTTGTTCCCCTAGTCAAAGAAGGGTGAATTCATAGCATAGTCAGTTAAAACAGACCCTACATAGTCATTTGTAAATCATTTTATTTATAACAAACACAACACATTGTACATAAAATGTGAATTACTTTTTAAATATAAAGAAGGAAAGAAACTTTGTTTAAAACAAAAAATCACTATGATTTTACAAAGTATGTGAATGAACTGATGAGGCTTGTGTTTAAAGACCCAACGTCATGTGTCCCGCTTGAGTCAGGGAGCAGCCTGAAGCCAACATTCTGAAAGGCCGGATCAGGAAACTCCCTGCGTTTCTTAAATACAACAGATGATGGGATGGCGAGCCTCATGTGTCGTCCTAAATATCACCAGCTGACAAAGCCACGGTAGTCGAGAGGCCGGTATCGCCTGTATGGAGAGGATCACACATCATTACTATTGCAGCTAAAAACTATCTGTACAGTATTACAGTATTTGCTAATGTGTCTTTTTAATTTTATCGTTTTATATTTGAAAATTAATAAAGTAATTGGAGGATAAATAAATCATTCTCATTTCTTCATTAGGTCTTATGAGCTTGTGTTATAATGAATAATTTGTACATCACTTCATAGGCAAATATTGATTTAGGAAGCAACAGTTTTCCTCCCAAAATATGGTGTGATCATATAGTTTATTACAAACAGAATAACAGCCAGGAGGGGATTGTAAAATGCAACTACATTTTGCAGAATGGTTGCATGACATTTTATAACTGGGTCAACGACGAATAAGGCTTCTAAAAATATAATTTTTAAAAGTATTTTCAAACTGAATGTAATGCATATTTGTGTGTGTGTAACAATGTTGTTAAACAAGTTTAATTTGTTAAATTACTTTTCAAAGTGGTTAAATTTAAGTATTTTTTACATTCACTGGCTAAAAAATGTCAGGTGGCGCAACTGAATATTTGTTAAAATATAAATAATTTCCTACCATTCATTTTAACTGAAATCTTTGGCAAGTATCCCTTAGAGCAGGGCTATTCAACCTCCTTAACAAGTGGGCCAAAAAGGAAAACCGCTGGTGGTTCATGGGCCACACATACAAAACTTATGTCAATTAATCGCTACAAATAAATCGTACTTAAAGCAGTGTTAACTTAATAGATATAGTGCTAAATGGAATAAACTTGTAAGACGCATTCCTTTCTTTTTCACTTTTAATTGCATCTTTATAACAATTCTTGATCTTACATATTTTGGACACATATTTTTAATAGCAATTTTTATTCAAACATATTTTTGGACACATTTATAATAACAATATAATAACAATAACAATATTTTGGACACATTTTTATGATTCAAACATATTTTTTGACACATTTATAATAACAATAAACGAGCCGTGATTTGAGTGGTAGTGCCTCTTCACATTGTATTCCTTAATCACGGAAATGGCTTCGTTGCACACTAAACACATCGGTTTACTACTTGCGGCGGATGGCAAAGTAAATAAATATTTTTCAGTCCATTCGCTATTGAATTGGCGATTTTCACCATCAACCTTCCTTTTTTTTGGCTTAGAAAGAGACATCTTGGAGCTGTTGTTAGCCTAGCTACAGTGAGTTTCTCCGTGGTCTGCAAGCATAAAATGCAATGTGACCTTGACTGAGCCGTTGGCAGGTGCAGACAGAGCGGATGTAATCCTGTTGCCGTATAATTCTTTATATAATTCTTTCAGAACAATACATTATTTCTATTAAATATATAATTTATACCTTTTAATATATATATTTTTTTCATTCATTCTATCTATTTTAATAAGTGTGTTCACATAAGTCTAAATACGTATTTATTTGTTTTTCCTTCAGTTGCGTTGCCTCCAGCGCGACAATATATGTATTAGAGCCCTTATCCAATCAGATAATTTCCCTGCGCTGTCTCTGGGTAAAAAAAAAAAAAAAAGATTCTCTTCAAAATCCTGAGAGAATACCCTCGCTGTTGACGCTAATGGGGACTAGGGCCTCGTGGTAAAAGTCACGGCCCGCGTGTGTAATACACGGTGTAATATGATTCATATATTTTTTTTTTTTTTTTTTTTATAATTATTTTTTTTTACAGGCAACATCTTGCGGGCCAGATAAAAAGTAAGATGGGCCGTATTCGGCCCGCGGGCCGCTAGTTGAATAGGCCTGCCTTAGAGTGTCTACAGTGCTTAACACATATCTATTCTGTGGATGCGTTTTGTATTTTTAATAATTTAAGATCAATGCATTCTATTGGCCAGGTTTTTGGTATCTTAAGCATCCGATTTTACATTTTAAATGATAAAAATAATGATACAAATGAATACATGCAATACAAAAGTTATTAACATTATAGTTATCAACTATTTGATCGCTTAAACCTATTATTTATTCCTCTAAATTAAGGTTTTATCTTGTTGCACCACCTGACAGTTGTGCCACCTAACAAAATATTTCAAAACATTTTTAACCTTTAAGGTATGTTGACCTTACATGGTCCAAAATGTTTTGAAATATTTCTGTGTACAGCCTTTCCAGGTGTGTGTTCTAAAGCTGTCCCAGTCATGAGTGAGCCGTGTGTGTTGTGAATTAAGAGGCTCTGAGGTCACATGGAACTCCTCCGTGTGTGATAAGAAATTAATTATTTAAAAACCTGAAAGGTCTGACTACTGTATAAAAGTAAGAACTGCAAGCCATGTTTGTTGTTTCCCTTCATAATGATAACTTGGGGGAGTGTCTTTGGAGGGAGGCCTGAAGGGACGGCTGTCAGAGATGAAGAGGTGGAGACTTTCTTGCTCGTCTAGTGCTGCTATTTTCAATGGAAAAGAGATGGCAACACTGGGCTGTTTCTTTGGGTTGGATTACTTTTAAAATCTATCATACTTTAGCTAGTTTCTCATTACCAACCCTGCCTTTAACTTAAAACAATTAAATAATTTAAAAATGCAGTAAATAATCTTAGAGCTTGAAATATAATATCATATAGTGACATTCTTTGCGGTTGCGCCACCTTCAAATTATTCAGGCATCTACTTTGACTCCTGTTTTAGTTTTTGCTCTTAACAAATCCATATACATGTAATTTTTAAATACAATAAAGAGTTATATGATAATATAATTTTTTTCTAGTTTTAAATTGGTTGTACCACCTGACATGGAAAGTGTACCAGCCAACCTATAAGGTAAAAGTAGCTATTTTTTTCAATATTTCAGAGGGATCTTAAAACATTTTCACTCAGCCATAAAGGTCAGTTGAGTTCCTCTTGATGATGCTATATCCTGGTAACTGTTGTGTACTTTAATATTAAAATAAAAGTCACATATTTACAGTTGTGCCACCCTGACATTTGAAGCATGCAAATTGTTGGACAAAAGATTTTAAATTGTCTAAATTGCTTTGAACTATAGGTATTTGTAAAATTACAATAAAATCATGCCATTGTATTAATTTTCAGGGTTTGAGATGCCAAAACAAAAAAGAATATATATTATTTGAATGTAATGAAAATGTCTTCAAATTCAATAGCTTTTATTGAATGAAATGATTTGTCATGAATTAATAAAAATATTCTAAAAAGGAAATAATGGGCTCGGACACAGAAATATGGACGTCATGTCATTGACCCAGTATATATCAGGTAGTTAGCTAGCTACATAGTGCAGTAATCTAATTTACTATTAGATACCTGTCGGATTTTTTGGCAGCAGAAGTCTTAACTTCCATTTCTATTCTGCCGCATTTTTTGCAATAACATACCTCAATAAGAAAAGAAACAAAACGTCAATCAGTCAACGGACATTAGTTACTGCGATGTAGAGAAGTGACACAGTTATAACGTTACATATAAAATATATCTGGCTACAACATAACTTACCACTGTGAAATGTCCTGCTCCAGTCCTTGTTCTGACGCTGGTTCAGGTCGATCAGCTTGTTCCTCCTGACTTTCAATAACTGACTCGCGTTCATACTGATACGGCAGGATAGACGCTATTGTTAATCTCCGCTTTTTTCGGCTGCTCAGTGAGCCTTGGAGCAAAATTCTGTTTATGGTAAGGGGAGGGACATTTCTGGCACATGAAACAAACAGAGCGGGCTAGCTGACCAATCAGGGCAGGCTGTGCTTTCTGGGGGGGAGGAGCAGACGCTTAAACTGAGTGTTTCAGGCAGAGGCTAAGGCCACGTCCACACTAACCCGTTTTCAAATGAATCCGCGTATCTTTTTCTGCGTTTGCACCGAGCGTCCACACTACACAGCGTTTTAGGGCACAACTCAGCAGGCCTCTCTTATTTACCATCTCTGCCATCTGCTGTGGCAAAGATGGTAAATAAATGGTCAATGTACTTGTAAAGCACTTTTCTAGTCTTCTGACCTCTCAAAGCGCTTTACCACTACAAATCATCATTCACACCCATTCATACACTGATGGCAGGGGCTACCATGAAAGGTGCCACCTGCCTATCAGGATATATCTAAGCATTAACACCCATTCAAACACTTAAGCACAGCCTTCGGGAGCAAGTTGGGGTTAAGTGTCTTGCCCAAGGACACATCAACATGACTTCTGAGCCACAGTCGCCCCGATCTGGAAATGCGTGTGGAGATATGTCTCAAAAATGCCTCATTTAGTTTTTCATTTAGGTGGCAAAACACATAAATGATGTGATAACGTGATATCAGATTGGTCAACTCGCTGATACCCCATCGGATGCATTTCTGAAACTGGTATCGGTATTGGATAGGGGTGTCACGACTTTTCAAATCCACAACTAGATTTCAATTTCAATTTTAAGGTCACAATTCAATAGATTTTCGATTCAAACTTTTTCATTTACGTGTGTATATTCTTCTTTAAAAAAGAGATGCTACATAGTACCATTATGGATATTTTTTGTGGAATGTATCACACTCCAGTCCATGTGGTCAAATTTTAATAATTAATAAACTCTACTCATTACCACACTCCTGCTCTTTCTCTCAATTCACCAAAGCAACCACAACCATCAACAATCAGCTCATGTTACTGGTATTTGTGAGTAATCCATTACATTTTCTGTCAATGCTTCACAATGATTTTCACAAATCACGGTGAGCGAAATACATTACTGAGCTGTTTCTGTCATATAGAAAACCACTCTGGTTGCATCTTGAGCTCTGACTACAATTGATCACAGCACACTTATACTGTGTGGATATTCAGCTGCTGAAAACAATAGCTGGAATGGAATGGTTGCTCAAATACTAATGTGCCAACTTTTTGCATTGTTAATTCTTGATTGATTGAAGTGTCTATGTTGATTTTTTTCCTCTCTTTCACAGCACAACTGCACTGTCTCTCTCTCGTCTATCAAATACTTTACTGCTTCTCTTTTCTGGTTTACCAAGACGTAAAAAAGGAAATCAATAATAGATAATGGTCTCTAACATCTCTATCTTACAAAGCCCAAATAATAACAAAACTGAATGTAACCCATGAGTTCAACAGTTTTTTTATTGCAGGGTTAGACAGCACTCATACTGTACTCGCACACTGCACCTCCAACACAGACCTTTTAAAAAGTATATCTTTGTTTGCCTTGACCTTTTTACTCTCCACAGTAACCATTAACCATTCATACATAGCCAGCGCCCTCTTCTTTGCTGTGGTGGTGGCATCAGGACTGGAGATTAGGGCTGTAAAGTCCTAGTCGACTGGTCGACTTATTGGTCGATACGTTCTGGGTCGACCAAAATTCTGATTGGTCGAAATTTTTTTGCCGTGTTAATTTCATAAAGTCGTCATCAGGAGGAAAGTACCAAGTGCTAATGGGGGTGTTTTCAGAGCCCTGTTTCACAGAAAACAGCCTGTCTTCAGAGAACACCCCCCTTGTTTTCACTATTTTGGATTAGCCCAACCCACTAGAGACAGGTAGATTGAAGAAGGTCCATGTTATTCAACGTCCGGTGGTTTAATTGCTGAATATTTATTTTTATTTTGAGCGTTTCATTTAAGTTTCATTTGAGTCCTCCTCCAATACCATCCATGTCAAAGACATCGGCATTGTGGCAGAATTTTTCCAAAATAGATGGCGGGAAAAAAGTCGAATGTAAAATTTGCAAACAACAGTTTGCATATCACAGCTCGACTACAAACATGGCGTATCATCTAAAAACGGTAATATTTCAATATTATAGCCTATTAATATCATATTAAACATATTTCAATATTTTAGTCTAATAATCGTTTATTCGTTTTATAACTGCAGGCGCACCCGCCCGCAACAACGGCAGGATCCCTCCGATACACCCAGACCACGCTGGATGTTAAGCCTCCTCTATCATCCAAACGCAAACATGATATCACAGAAGGAATTGTCAATTTTATTGCTCAGGATATGAGGCCCATTGGTGTCGTGGAAGGCCAAGGTTTTAAGAACCTGTTAAAAGTTTTGGAACCTGGATATTCAGTGCCAGCGCGCCAGACAATCATGCATGCACTAACCGCAAAATACGAGGGACTCAAAGAAAAAGTTTCAGAGTTAATACAACACAGCGAGGCACTGAGCTTGACCACAGATATGTGGACGTCTCTTCGAATGGAGTCATATATGACAGTGACTGCCCATTTCATTGATGGAGACTGGAAAGCACAGAGTCTTGTGCTTGAGACAAAACAAAGAGGCGCACACAGGAAGAAACATTGCTGCGCGACTATCTGAAGTTGCTGATGCCTTTAAAATTCCAGAAGAAAAGAGAGTGTCTGTTGTATGTGACAACACGGCTAATATGGCACTCTGTGTGGAAACACTAAAGGAGTCACATGAATGGTTGGAGATGCAGGGCGTCAGGTGCGCCGGGCACACTTTGCAGCTCTGTATTAATGCTGCGCTCAAACAAGAGCCAATTTGTCGCGCCGTGGCTGCAGCACGTCATCTTGTGACACATTTTAAATAGGGGCACAAAGCAAAAACTGGGCTAAAACAGAAGCAGGAGCAGCAAAATGTCCCTCAGCATGAACTTATTCAGGATGTGTCCACACGTTGGAACTCAACATTTTCAATGTTGGAGCGACTGCTGGAGCAACGCTGGCCCATTACCGCAGTGCTGTCTGACCCAAACTTTACCAACAAGAGCGAGAGCAGTACACTGGACCTCACTACAACACACTGGAATGCGGTAGAGGACATTAAAAATGTGCTGAAACCTATGATAACCCTGACGGAGCTGCTGTCTGAAGAGGACAACGCGTCCCTGTCTGCAACACTACCCATGCTGGCAAACTTAAAGAAACGTCACCTGACCATCACGGATAATGACAGCCCCATTACCAAAAAAATGAAAGCAAGCTGGTCGAAGAAATTGACCGCAGGTGGGAGTTTAAAACCCGAATGATGAGTGTATACATTAAAGCTGCAGTAGTAGACCCTCGTTTTAAGCAGCTGTCTTTTCTGGATGATGCCAAACGAGACGAGGCCTATACAGAAGTTGCACAGCTGGCAGACCGACTGAGTGCACGCAGCGCAGCCACAGGTGAACCTGGAGGTGAGGAGCAACATGTGTCAAAAAAACAGAAAACCGACAAAGAGAAGGAGATTGCGATGCTGTTGTGTGGAGATGAGGAAGAACTGGTTTCTACAGAATCAGGTGGGAGAAGCATAGAAGAAATGAAAAACTATCTTCAGGACAAAACCAAAGTTGACTCTGGACCATTGGGGTGGTGGAAAAGAAACCAAGACAGATACCCGAGCAGCAAAGCAACTGCTCTGTATCCCTGCAACATCCACGCCTTCTGAACGCATTTTCTCCAAGGCAGGATTTATTGTCAACAAATCAAGAAGCTGTCTCCTTCCAAAGAACGTGGATATGCTTGTGTTTCTCGCACACAACACAAAAAAGTGTGGATAGTTTGTGGACAGTGGACACTGATTGTACTCTCTGTGAGTGAGTAGCCATTTGTTGATTTCATTGTTTTTACATTATTTCGTTTTGGACATTAATAACATTTTAATAGCTTTGCACATTTATTTGATAAATACTTGTAGATTTGGGCATTTTATTTATTTATTTTTGTATTTGTTCTGAGTGAGCCTTCCTTGTTATTGTTATGCACTTTATTTCGTTTCAGTTTATTGCTAAATAACGAACTTTTATGGTTCCCTTTTATTATTGTGCACATTTATTTCTATTTATTGGATTTGTTTTTTTGTTTTTTTTTGCCTAATGCGCAATTGCGCCGTGCCCACTGTTTGTAGGCTATTGTTTTGAGCCTCTTTGCGACTGGGAATCGCAGGAGGAAAGTCTCTGACTGTTGTTTGTGCCTATGCACCAAACGGCAGTTCGGAGTACGCGGCCTTCTTGGAGTCCTTGGGTGGTGTTCTGGAAAGGGCGCCGACTGGGGACTCCATAGTTCTTCTGGGAGACTTCAACGCTCACGTGGGTAACGACGGAGAAACCTGGAGGGGTGTGATTGGGAGGAACGGCCTGCCCGATCTGAACCCGAGTGGTGCTTTGTTGTTGGACTTCTGTGCTAGTCATGGACTGTCCATAACAAACACCATGTTTGAGCATAGGGAGGTTCATAAGTGTACTTGGTACCAGAACACCCTAGGCCAAAGGTCTATGATCGACTTTGTAGTTGTGTCATCAGACCTGCGGCCGTATGTCTTGGACACTCGGGTGAAGAGAGGAGCAGAGCTGTCAACTGATCACCACCTGGTGGTGAGTTGGATCAGGTGGCGGGGAGGCTGCCGGACAGACCCGGTAAACCCAAACGTGTAGTGAGGGTGAACTGGGAACGTCTGGCTGAGGATCCTGTCCGCAAGGTCTTCAACTCCCACCTCCGGAACAATTTCTCGTGCATCCCGGGGAGGCTGGGGACATGGAATCCGAGTGGGCCATGTTCAAATCCTCCATTGTGGAAGCTGCTGCTAGGTGTTGTGGTCGGAAGGCGATCGGCGCCTGTCGTGGCGGCAATCCAAGAACCCGCTGGTGGACACCAGCGGTGAAGGAGGCCGTCAAGCTGAAGAAGGAGGCCTTTCGGGCTTGGTTGGCCGAGGGTCTCCTGAATCAGCAGGCAGGTACCGGTTGGCCAGAAGGGCTGCAGCTGCGGCGGTTGCTGAGGCAAAAACCCGGGTGTGGGAGGAGTTTGGCGAGGCCATGGAGAAGGACTTTCGAATGGCCTCAAGGAAGTTCTGGCAAACCGTGAGACGACGCAGAAAGGGGAAACAGGGCTTTTCTCAGGCTGTGCTCAGCAGGGGGAGAACTGCAGACCCGGACTGGGGATATTGTCGAGCGGTGGAAAGAACACTTTGAGGAACTCCTGAACCCGACCAACACATCCTCTGTGGAAGAGGCAGAGTCTGAAGACTCAGGGGAAGTCTCGTCCATATGCCTGGCGGAGGTCGTTGAGGTAGTTAAAAAGCTCTTCAGCGGCAAAGCGCCAGGAGTGGATGAGATTCGACCGGAGATGCTAAAGGCTCTGGACATTGTTGGGCTGTCTTGGTTGACACGTCTCTTCACTGTCGCGTGGAAGTCGGGTACAGTGCCTGTGGAGTGGCAGACCGGGGTGGTGGTTCCCATTTTCAAAAAGGGGGACCGGAGAGTGTGCTCCAATTATAGGGGTATCACACTGCTCAGCCTCCCCGGGAAAGTTTACTCCAGGGTGCTGGAAAGGAGGCTCCGTCCGATTGTCGAACCTCAGATTCAGGAGGAGCAATGCGGATTCCGTCCTGGACGTGGAACAGCGGACCAACTCTTTACCCTTGCAGGTCTGTTGGAGGGTGCATGGGAGTTTGCTCATCCAGTCTACATGTGTTTTGTGGACTTGGAGAAGGCCTTCGACCGTGTCCCTCGGGGAGTCCTGTGGGGGGTACTGCGGGAATATGGGGTACCTGGTTCGTTACTACGAGCCATTCGGTCCTTGTATGACCAAAGTGAGAGCTGTGTCCGGATACTCGGCACAAAGTCGAGCTTGTTCCCAGTGCGTGTTGGCCTCCGCCAGGGCTGCCCATTGTCACCAATCCTGTTTGTGATTTTCATGGACAGGATTTCAAGGCGCAGCCGGGGGGAGGAGAGTTTCCGGTTTGGGGACCTCAGAATCGCATCCCTGCTTTTTGCAGATGATGTGGTTCTGTTGGCTTCTTCAGAACGTGACCTTCAGCACGCACTGGGGCGGTTCACAGCCGAGTGTGAAGCGGTCGGGATGAGAGTCAGTACCTCCAAATCTGAGGCCATGGTTCTCTTCCGGTAAACGGTGGATTGCACCCTCTGGGTTGGTAGTGAGTCACTGCCCCAAGCGAGGGAGTTCAAGTATCTCGGGATCTTATTCACGAATGAGGGTAAAATGGAGCGGGCAGATGGACAGGCGGTTCGGTGCAGCGTCAGCAGTGATGCGGGCGTTGTACCGGACCGTTTTGGTGAAGAAGGAACTGAGCCGAAAGGCAAAGCTCTCGATTTACCAGTCCATCTACGTTCCAACCCTCACCTATGGTCATGAGCTTCCTTCGTAGGGTGGCTGGGCTCAGCCTTAGAGATAGGGTGAGGAGCTCAGACATCCGGAGGGAGCTCGGAGTAGAGCCGCTGCTCCTTCGCGTCGAAAGGGGCCAGCTGAGGTGGCTCGGGCATCTGATCAGGATGCCTCCTGGACGCCTCCCTTTAGAGGTTTTCCAGGCACGTCCAACTGGTAAGAGGCCCCGGGGTAGACCCAGAACACGCTGGAGAGATTATATATCTCGTCTGGCCTGGGAACGCCTCGGGGTTCCCCAGGAGGAGCTGGAAAGTGTTGCTGGGGAGAAGGACGTCTGGAGGACCCTCCTTAGCTTGCTGCCCCCGCGACCCGGACCCGGATAAGCGGAAGGAGATGGATGGATGGATGGATGGATGGATGGATGGATGCATTAAAGGAAAAGTTAAACAATTTTGGGGAACACTCATTTCCAGGAAGGAGAAGAACAAAAAAAACAAAACTGTGTAAAGTATAAAAATGCAAAGTTGTGGTTTTATGGGGGTTGCATGCAGGAATACTTCAGTGTATTCTTGGAGTTTCTTCTTGCTGCCTGGCAACCTCACAGTGACAACAAGACTCCAGGAAGTCATCTCACCCAACCAGGAAATACTCCTGGACACCATCACTCCCATAATCACGTGTTATTTTACACAATTATTGTAAAAATGTAACAAATGAGACATAACCGGTTAATGAGTGAGCTTCAGAGGTGATGTTAGGGCAGAGCCAGCCTTCCTGCTTCCCCCGTTTCCAGTCTTAAAGCTCAACATAGTTAATCATCCACTTCATATTTAGACAGATCCTCTCATCATATATATCTTTTAAATAACTCCAGGCAAAAAATGCAAATAAGCAATATCCCAAATGTCAAATTATTCCCTTAATTGAATAATTCAATTCAGAGATGATTTTGTTGTTGAATTTTGAAGGACATGTTGGAGAGTACAGGTTCACAGAGTGGTCATTCATAATGACTGAGTAGGCAAAGGCCTATTTCATGGTGTGAAAAAAATTAAATCAATTAGTATCATGTTGTAGGCTTGTGATTTATACCATCTCATTAGTTTTTTCTATGAATGCATTAGAGGTCAGTAATAAATATAGCTTTTTTTCCCCCAGAGCTCATCACTACTTTGGCCTCTATGACGACAGACGAGAGCGGCTATGTGCTTATTAAACACTTGCATAAATATGAGAGGGGTATGGCTCACATGGCTACACGGGGGATAGAATTACAGGGAATGACAAAAGAAAAATTGGCGCAAAGTTGGAAATTAGCAAATTAGAAAAGCCAATAGAACATTTTAAACTAAGCAAAGCATAAGCAGGCTGACACAGCAATGCAGTAAAATTAAGAGGGCAAAAACTCAACCCTGAAAAACTTCTGGTATCAATTTGTTGTGATGAGTTTTTCTTTTTCTATGAACAGAAAAACTGATCCGCATATAATTGTTTTGGGATGTCCTGAGATAATCCACAAAACAGGGATCAGGATGAAAAATTGAGTTTTTTGGAAGATATCGGTTAAATAAGGCCCCTTCTATGTCTCGTCTTTTGTCCTAACACACTGTGCTTTGGTTACAGTAGCTGTAAAAATGCCTCACTTCGCTCAATTAAATCAGGAATTATTACATAACACATATTACCATCTTCATCATATCCAAGCCGTTGGGCTAGCTCAAGCCAAATATTGTCCTTTGATTGCTTGTTGAGGAAGGCCTAATTGTCGTGGTGTGTGTTGTACATTAATGAGTGTTGATAAGGGGACTTCCCATTGTTCGACAAACCTCTTAATCAAAAACAACAGTTTGAAAAATGTCCCATTGGATCAAAAAGAGTCCATTTGCCCTACAGCCCTTTAACCCAAATAAAAACAAATGACCATTGCTCAGAAATCCCATTGCTCAGAAAATACACATGCTCCCTGCATCAAACAGAAGCACATGGCTGACTATTATGCTGAATGATGGCGAAATTCTTTATGCCACCATTCGGAGCAAAGGATTTCATTGGTCAAACATATGGTTCTGCAAGCAAAAATCAGCTGAAACTGAGTTCTGTTTTTTTGTTCTACACAAATATTACGCAGGGGTGTGCAAGCAGCCATAAGAACCCACAAAATCAGTTTTTATTAATTTCCTTGCAAAGTTTATGGACAATATCCATTCTAGGTTGGGAACGGCTTAAAGCTACACTGTAACAACTTTCTGTAGTTTTCACAGGCTGAGAAGCTGCAGCAAAGACATGATGTAAACATTTTTTTGTACAGTATTTGAAAATTTCAGTTTTCTCTTTAATTTATTCCCTTCTGAATATCGTACTTGGGATTTCTAATAGTGTTGCCTGTTTATTTTGTGTTGCAGGAAACTTCAACACAGACATTGAGGCTGGGTTTCCCTGCCTAGCACTCCAAGGCTCATCATGCTTGGTAAGATCCCAGTACTACACAAGATACAACATAGACTGATGTTAAGGGTTACTTCACCTAAAACGCATATTTGGATCAAGTAGTCACTGTGTGTGCTTTGAAACTCTGACAAAGAAACTAACAAGCTTCACGCTAAACTATGATTCCAGTACTCGTCATGTCACAACTTACTCGAATGGTCAAATACTACTCAAAATTAGCAAACTGATTCTGCTTATCTGAGATGGAGAAACAAAACCACTTAAGTACATCACTTGAATCTGGCAGGTCCTCCAGTGGTCCTGAAACCACATCCTCTGTAGCCGTCCTGTCCTCGTTGGTGGGATGCTTTTATTTTTTTTTTATATTTGGGCTGTTGTTTAATTGTTAAACAGCAAACTTTAGTTTTACTCTCCATAAAGGAAATATAGAAAAGCAAGCATGGCTTTTAGTAGTACTGTGAGTAGAAGTAATTCAAAATTGTGTGCACATATCAGTTATGTATAATGGAATACTCATCTTTTATCTTAAAGAGTACTCAACAACTAAATTATTTGAAATTCCCATCCCTGTTCTTAGCGATAAATGTGTTCATTGAAATCTTTTTGCTCTCAAGATATTCTCTACTATGTTACCAAAATATGTTGCAGAGTAGACATACCATAATAACAGCTGTGGATGTAAAATTAAAGTGACCTTTCAGATTGGAACCAATAATGTGGTATTTACTGGTCCATGTCACTGCTCTCCGGGCGCTTCATTGCGGCCCACTGCTCCTCTGGGATGGGTTAAATGCAGAGAAATAATTTCCCCATTGTGGGACTAATAAAGGATTGATTATTATTATTATTATTATTACATCCACAAAGGTGAGCCCGTCTTCCCCTTTTATGTAGTGCTGTTGGTAGTAAACAAACATATTGTTTTATTTCTAATACGAATCTGTAACAAGTTCCTCTTTACCCTTCCACTGCAAGAAAGAGGACTCCAGCCCAGGAAGAAGACTCCAGTACAGAGAGTAACTTCATTTCAGGGACAAAAAGTCAGTCTTGGACATTTTATTGTTTAAAATTCTGCAGCTTTTGCAATTCATATTTCCTTTCTGTGCTTTTATACTTATCCTCTTATACCAGCATTCATTTTGTTGCTTTCAGTGCTTGAATTTTACTGATATCTGTTAAATTACTTGAAAACATGTTAACATTGTCAGCGTAACTTGAAGAAAGATGAGAAATTTGTACGTTCAGGAATGTCATGGTAGCAGTGTTATTGTTTACAAAATGAAAAATGTTTACAAAATGAAAAATATAAAAGTCAAATTGGTATTTACTATGTAAAATGTTGAAAGTGAATTTTTTTTTACTTTTGGTGAGAAAAACTTCTTCATTTTACAGTATGTAATTATTTTACTACTATTAATTCACAGCATCAAAATGATGCATTCACAGCATCAAAATTATGCATGTTACAGTGTTCTAAGATTTGCTGTTTGAAAAAATACAGTACCTTGTTACTGTGATAACAAGTACAGTACTGTGATTTTTACTGTAATTACAATGACAGTACTGTGATTATTACTGTAAAAATAACTACAGTATTTTATAGGTACTGTGATTCATTTTACAGTAAACATACTGTGAAATGTATTACAGCTACTTACTTGCTAATTGCTGCCAACTACTTACTGTACATATCACAGTAACCTTGTTACAGTGTACATTTGAAATCCAGTATTCGTTAACACGGATATAGAGGGAGGTTGTCTCAATTCTATTCTGTTCTATTCAAATGGCAAAACAATGCTTACTGATACGGCTCTTCAAGACCTCACAATTTTGTGGATCTATAGTATTGTATCAATCATTTTTGTGACTGTTATTTTGGCGTGGGTCAATACCCACTGTGGCCACAACAGTAAAATTACATCCAGCCTGGCACTGCTCCTGGATTATTTAAACTAAATAGTCAAGGATGTGCACACAGCCAAGGAACAGACCCATATTGGTACAATGACATAGGTCATCTTTGGACATTCTAAACATTTAGAAGCACCTTGCTTGCAAAAACATCACAAGGACTTAGGACTAAGAATGTGTGTGGCACACATCTTTGTGTGGCATACCACATTGAAAATGTTATGTGGTTCATCATGTCTTGAAATTATTGTCAAAGTAAGGGGTTATCTCAACAACATTCAGGAAACAAAAATAACTACTTTACAAACCTAGATGGATCTGGTGCTGAGCTGGCTTCAAAAAACTAGAATATGTCTGAGGAGTGTGGAAAGTGAAAGAACAGCACTTGTCCCTCCCTCCTTACTACTGGCCAACAGATGAACATCTGGTTGTCTTGGGCAGCTTCTGGGTGTTTACAGGGCGTCCCATTATTTACCTAGACTGTGGCCTGTATTTTGTCGTGCCACAGTTTCATAATTAACATCAAAGGTTTACACTTCTCGACATGTAGGCTGGCTGGCTCTAGCCGAGCAAGTGTCAGCCCTCGCAGGGAACTCGCCGCTTCCTATTCCCATGGACTACTCTCTCTGCGGGGAGGGCCAGGGACCCCACGGCAATGTCGGTGTGCTTACTAGAGCACAGTGGGAAAAGTACTCACATCTTTTACTTTATTAAAAGGTATACTACACAAGTTAAAATACTGTGCAAAGTTCTGCTTTCAGGACTTAGGCTACATTAAAGTACAAAAGTATTAGCATCAAAATATACTTCAAGTAGCAAAGAAAAAAAAAATTATCACTGATGTGCCAATGAGCTCATCCCTTTAATGTTGCAGCTGGTAAAGGTCCAGCTCATTTTAGGTAATTTATATTGGAAACTTAATAATGATATACCACTTAATACATTATAGTTTATTAGTTGACTTCTATATTGTATTAACATTCTAAATCTGCAGTAGCAGTAACAGGTTTTGTCAAATAAATGCAGTAAGTAAAGTAAATGCAAGTAAAATGTATAATATCTATTTCTGAGATGTAGTGGATTAGAAGTATAAAGTGACATAAAATGGAAGTACCTCAGAATTGTACATAAGTACAGTACTTGGGTAGCCTGAATGTACTTTTTAATTGTTTAGAAGAATGTAAAGTTATGTATAGATCTGTCCGTGTGACAAAATTTTCTTCCGGGCCAGCATGCCCCCAGACCCATGTAGAGGGTCCGAGGTCCAGTTCAGTTACACACAAACACTAACGCTAATGTGTGTAACTGTGTGAGTAAGGACGGGGGCTTTCCTGGTTACAATTTAAAAAATTGCCAAAAGTGACACAATGGAACCCAGAACAGCAGGGTGTCCACCTTCACACAGCAGAACTTACCAAATATGTATTCTAAATGTATCTAATCTATGAGTGGGTGGCATAAGCCACCCAATTGAAGTAGAGACTGATTAGTGTCAAAGTGCTGAATCACAGGCCTCAGCAGCTCTGCACGTAGTCAATCATACACATGGAGCAGCAGAGTGCACAAAGCTCCAGCAACAGAGAGTAGAGCACCCTTGTATGTCATGTAAGGAAGGAGCGGACAGACACAAGACAAGAAGCATACAATCTTCTGTAGAGACACTGCAGAGCCAAATCAGCAGCCTGTCTCTCCTTTCTCCAGTACATTGTATGCAGTAAAAACCTTATCTTTCTTTAGGTCACATGAGCGCATATTAATCTTTGCCTAACCATGGTTATAGTGTAGCTTGTGGAGTACGCTTTTTAGCGGCTACAGTGTTTGTATTACAACTGGGACTGGGTATCGTTAGAAATGTTTCAATGCTGGTGCCAATATGATATTCGTAATAGAGCAAAAGCAACTGGGCAAATAATGAATAAGTTGATCAGATTTAAACATACCTTGATTCTAGCTTCTCAATTGTTTTACCCGCTTTACTAATGTAACTTTTGGTTCCAAAAAAAATAACAATTACTATCCTCCGGATTCGATAACGATTTGAATGTATATGATCCCAATGCTTCTAAATGTATTGCATCCTCAGTTTTCTATATAACTGCGCATGTCTTTTTCATCAATTTATACAAGCAAACCTGAACTCACTTTTTACTTCCCCTTTCAAAAATCTGACTACAACAGTCTATAATATAAATAGCTGAATATTTTCAATACTACTGTGTGACCCAACTCAGAAACATAAACATGACAAAAAGAAAACAGAAATCTGTAATCGCCAAAAATCCAGCTCTACACACAGGGCACTTCCTGAATGTCTATGGCGTTTTACACTGCATTGATCAGCCAAGCGGCTAGCAGACTTTTCCTTACTCATTGCTCTTCTGCTCTGACTTGTTTTAAGTCACTGCTTCTCTCGACAGAACACCACACTTGAATTTTAATCTGCATAAAAGTATACTTCAGCCCAACATAGTTGAAACAGAGTTAATATTGCCAACGAGAGCAACAAGTTAGCAGACTGCAGATCGTTTGAATGCCGTATTTTTGCTTGGTAAAGCTCCGCCTCCGACCTTGGTAAAACACAAACGGAAAGAAGAGAAACAAGCAACAGTGAATGACGCATATCAGACTCACATTGAGCTGAAATGGAACCAAACAGAATCGTCCACATCAACATTTGAATATATCTTAAAATTGAATTTCAACACCTTCTATGTATCATACAGGACTTAAGTCTTAATCAGAGGCTGTCTGTGAGTGAGGACAGACAGCTTCTGATCAGATAAAACCTTAAGAATGTATCTGATAACCCATTTGCAAAATAAAACTTAAATAAAAGGTCTAACATGAGGGGGGTTAAATTGATGGAACTCAACTACAAGCTCAGTTGGCTCTCATTTCTTCTTCTCTTCGTATGAGGGCCTGGATATGGTTTCACTTAAGTCAAGTGAGACAGAAATATCTCAAGGCACTGCTACTGTACACTAAAAGTCCATTAAGAAAATGTCTAGTGCTACCGGAGAATAGCAAACTGTTGCAATTAGATGGACAAACGGGGAAGGAAAACAAAGCAGTACACATTATAGAAAACACTGTGTATTGTTGATGCTGTGATGCAATGGATGTATTCTTGGACACTGGCTGTATCAACTGCAATGGTTACCATTCAAAGCAGAGCAAACAATGGGTCTGATTTCTGCTAGTGTACCAACACACTTCCCATCCACACATACAGTTTTCAGACAAAGCCTGGGAACATAATATACAATAGTTATTGGCAGATACACAGGCGGCTGTGGCACATGAGGTAGAGCGCTTGTCCCGTAACCACAAGGTTGGTGGTTCAAACCCCTCTACCGGCAACATGCCGAGGTGTCCTTGAGCAAGACACCTAACCCCAAGTTGCTCCCCGGGCGCTTCATTGCAGCCCACTGCTCCTCCGGGATGGGTTAAATGCAGAGAAATAATTTCCCCATTGTGGGACTAATAAAGGATTGATTATTATTATTATTATTATTATTATTAGCTGGTCTGTCTGTCTGTCTGTCTGTCTGTCTGTCTGTCTGTCTGTCTGTCTGTCTGTCTGTCTGTCTCAGCAGGTTTTCAGTGTTGGACCACCTTACTAAATTAGCATTGCAGCAGCCAGACTCAAGCGGCATGCAAATACCCAACTCGCTTGAGCCCAAGTGACCTTTTAATGCAGGTGAACTGTCAACAGAAACACCTGCAGGCAGAAACATACAAGGAGTGCTGTTCTTAAAACGCACACTTCCCCTGCAGGCATGGCACCAAACATTCTGCATGAGGCTGCTGTTTAATGGGGTTAGAAAAGAGGAAAATGACATAAAGCAACGGCATCTTTTTTTAAAGAGCCAATTACGAATTGTTTTTGCAAATCCTCATTGTGATACTACCATAGCCTTGTTTTAGCATAGGCTCTGTTTTTTGCTGCAGTCCAGTGACGGTTGGGGAAAATGACAATTAGTCTTTTAAAAAAGGACTTTAAAATTCAGAAATTCTCAGTTTGAAAATCAAACCAAATGATTCACATTCACCTATTGTGTCATTGTTTTACAGGTCAGTGATGCTGTGTTGTGGCTAACCTGTGCGTTACTTAACTCTCTGAGTTAATAGATATTCAGGGATAAAGTCCTGAAGGGTGAATTAGGCATTAGCTGCTTCAGTTTCAGGGTCCTGATGCATGCTAGCTCACTGTCACAGCTTACTGGGGAACTTGATGTTAATTTAGTTAATGTTATTGCTAACATCTTGGCTCTTCTTATTATGACAAGTCAAAGTTACAATGGGTGCTAGTATGGGAGCTAAAATAAGGGTAAAAAAAAACGAGAGCCCCACAGCTATGTGTAACATCTGCAAGCCGATATGACTGACAGGACTAATATGATAAGGCTCCTCAACAGTAACCAGAAAAAAGTTCACACACCTATTTTTTCCTGTAACTAACTTTGAAAGCCTGTAATGGATGAAGAACTGCTGATTTGTGAAGTTAAAATAAGGAGTTATCTTTAGAACCCCTGTGTGTTAGTAAACATGATGATGTGTTTTCGTGGGCGGAGCATGAGTGGTAGCAGAAGTTAATGCTGGTAAGCAAGTTTGATGACTAGTTTTTTTTCATATTGTGTACATAGTGTTTTCTCTCAAAATGTACAGTCACTCACTTCCCGGGCGCTTTATAGTAATAGCTGCCCACTGCTCCTAATACTTGGATGGGTTAAATGCAGAGGCTTAATTTCAATGTGTGCTGTGTACATGTGTGACAATAAAAGTTGATTTGATTTGGGGAGGAAAGCTGGTTAGGATGGCTATGTAGCCAGTCGTCCGCTGGTAGGATTACTGGCATCGCAATGCTAAGACTATTAGCAACATTTCCCTCCATCTCTCTAGTATATGAGCCTTCTGTGTGGCTCGTTGCTGTGAGGAGAGAAAACGACAGCAGACAACACTCACCCTTGTTGTGCACCTTTGCTTATACTTAAGGTTTAAGTCTTTCTGTTATTGATTTATACCAGTTGCAGGTCATGTTTGTATAGCAACTATACAACTATTTATAGCAACCTACTGGATATCTTTGTGGCAGCATTAGGCCAATCTACATCCACAAAGCAGTGAGCAGAAGGTAAAAATGCAAAGCAACAGCTTATCACCATGGCTGATAAAGTCTGCTGACGTCAACCAGAGATGTGAGGCTATGCAGTTCTCAGGTGACTTTTAGGCTCTCAAATCATCTCCCATTCAGCGGTGAGGGAATAGTTGGGTCGCTCTGTGTACCCCTTTACGTCCAGCCGTCTGTTGTCAGAGCAACAGCGGTCATACGGACATTTTAATCTCTATTTGGGCTTTTGTTTTCTTGTGCATAACAGGAATTACGGTCCGGCTGAAACAGGCTCGTGAAGGAGTAGTAGAACTCAATAACGTTAACCATGTCCGTAAAGCCTGCGTTTTCCACGACTGAGTAGGGTCTCATACCCGCGGCTATAAAAGTGGTGATTGCTTTAGCCTTGTTTGAATCGGTAGGGAATAGTTTCCTAAACGCTGTGTGCTGTTCTTGGTTTTCCTTGTGAGCTACTTTAGCGTAGCTGCCTCACCGGAGTAGAATGTTTTTCTTCCGTGGTGGGGGTGTCAGGCAGCACGTTGCCTGTCACGTCGTGTGGGTTGCCTGTTTGAGCGCAGTGGCTCCAGCAAGAACATTATATTCCACACGATTTAAGCTGTATTTATTCTACAAATGCAATAGTTTTATTCCAACGAATTGTTCGGTTTGTCGAATTCGATAATCGATGATGTCTACCATGTTAATTCAACATGGATAACGGATTACAGGCGTTGCTGACCATGTTGTCTGTATACTAACACCTGTTGTGCAGATCATTTCTGCATTTTAAAATTCTACTACTGCCAACATGCGGAGGAAGCAGCTGTTATTGGAGCGATTAGTAGAGGACGTGTTTAGCGGCGTCATCAACCCTACGTCTAAAGTCACGGTTTGCGGCTTAGAGGAGGCCGATGGACACAAAACGGAGGTCTTTCCTTTTCTAATTAAGGGTTATTTTACTCTGCACAGCTACTGTGAAGTCCTACTTTAAAGCATTAAGGCTCTTTAGTGCGACAGGGACTTCAGCCACCGGCAGAGCTACATGTAAAAACAGACAACGTTACCAAGAGGAAATGAGTGAGAGACGTGTGTTGACCAAAAGTAATGACCCATAATTAATTAAACGTTGATTTGTAATTGTTAATTTCATGTGTGTGACAGAGAGAGAGCAAGACCTGCAGCATTATAACCAAGTCTGAAAAATAAAACTTCTAATATTTCCACAAAGTTTGTCTGGTTGAGCTTATAGAGGAAGATCATAAGTATCAAGCATTACCTTTTATTATTATGGCCGCTATTATAACACTCTGTTGTATTTTCTGTAACTAAGTAACCAATCTGCTTCCTGTTTACACCGGCATTCATGTCATATCATGTGATCTGCGTTTTCAAAAGGTTAACATGTGGACGGACATTATTTCGAAAATGATGCCAGAACACTCCTGTGGATGGAAATCGTCTTTGTTTTAAACACTGTTTTAAAATGAAAACGTAGTAGCGTGGACATGGCACACAGACAGACAGACAGACAGACAGACAGACGAAAACACTAAAACTGCTGAACTATTTAATTGTAAATCCACAAAACAGTTACGCAAAGGAGATTGTGTGTCAATCCTGATGGGCAGGTGGCACCTTGCATGGCAGCCTCTGCAATCAGTGTATGAATGTGTGAATGTTGACATCTTTTGTAAAGCGCTTTGAGTAGTTGGAAGACTACAAAGGCGCTGTATAAATGCTAGACCATTTACCATTTCTCTTGCGAGCAACCCAGATGATTCAATAATTGGACATCATATGGCTTGTCTCTTTTAAGTACAGTATGCAGTCTTGTGCCTTTGACTTCTTGTCATAAAATGTGATCCCACATGCTCATTTTGCACATCAAGGATCAACCAGGACTATTTATTTTCCATATGAGTAAATGTTCAGTCATCCTATGTTTAACCATTTAAAAAGAAAGCAGACTTTCACCTCTGAAAACAAAGATGCACAATTTTCACTCTGGATAAGTAGACTGCTGTATTCACCACCTGTTTGGGATTGTCACAAAATAAGTCTGTTGTATGCTGATACAATTCATAAAAATAGGCTATTTAGAATCAGTGTAGCCATTACTTGACCTCAGGTTACCCAATGTTTCAAGCAGCCACACTGATTACGTTCCATGTGACTTCAATTTGGAAACAATTTCTCAACTTATAGCCATTTAAAATCTTTACTGTAGTTGTACTCATCACACTTATGAAGCACAAACTTGTGCAGCACTGTTCCAAGTTGTTGCATTTTTGCTAATATAACAGGACAAGCAGATTTAAATATTTCAGCATCGGACACTTGGGTACCCTATCTTTTCTTTTTTTATATGTTGTTTTCTTGAGGGTAGCTTAATTGTTAAGAATGTAGGAAAGGCATATAAAAGTGTTCAAGGCAGACAAAGGTCAGCTATTGGCAACCCAGGGAGTAAAGTGCAACAAGAAGGTGATCAGGGATAAGATATCCTACTTGCTTCCGGATATAAATGCTCACTCATTTGTTTTTGCTCTCCATGATTTACTCCTGCATGTCACCTGAGCTAACAACAAAATGCTTTTAGAAAAGGCACCAGTGAAATAAATGAACTGACGATGCAGTATATACACATGTGTATGTTTATGTTTTTAAGCTCCTCCATTACTACAAATGTAAAAAGAAGTAGACACCAATAAACTACATGCAACATCGCATTGCTGTTTGTTGTTTAGCCAAACGCTCTGACTACCGTTGTGCAGCCTGCAAACTACTGCGTGTACAGTGTAGTGGAAGCACCATGACAGCCCAGCCCCCCCAGCACAAACATTGACGGTTAACGTTGCCCATGTCACATGGCTAGTCTTATAACCTGCCAGACGAAGGCGAAAACCAGCTGTCTTGAGGCATTTCCCTCTAGGAACTTAGCTGTAGCGGCCCAGCTAACCAGTTACCTGTCTATCTAGCTAGTAGACAAGTAAGCTAGCTAGCTAGCTGCAGCACAGACATCAGCGTTATTCGTCGTTAGCTGCCTAAAGTGATAGGAGCTAAGGGCTAAGTGGCACACTGTATGGTCGGCCAAAAAAGGGAGCACAAATTCGAGGCTGTTGCGCAATTGTTTTGCCAAATAACGAAATGTCAACCGAGCCCATCCCTCTTCGACACACAGCCTGTGCACCGACGCGTCCGTGTCTGTGGAGAAAATGTCACGCCAAGCAGTCAAAAACATCTGCCCATTTTACGTGACCTTGCTTACAACAGAAGGCAGGCGCCTCATGAAATACCAGTCAGTGACATGTCCACACTGCTAGAAAAAAATACAAAGACGTTTAGCTATAAATTATTTATGCTAATTAACGTTTCTATGAAACGCTTCCTACTGCATCCCAACGTGCGTTTTGGGGGAAACCGACTGCAAAACATATACACTTAGCTAGCTATTGTTAAATGTAACATGTACTACAATTCCGTTGAGCTTTCCCACATCTTGCTAGGCCGAATTTATGAATATATCCTAACAGTTCCACGGAGCCAGGGTGTTACGTTTTTTGTAAGGTGTCCACCTTATCCAACCACCAACTGAAGCCTCTAGATCTGAACGGGTGGTCAGGCGGTTCTCCTCCGAGGCACCGGCCTAGCCTCAGAGCTGACAGTTAGCTAAGCTAGCCCCACTGAGGTGCATTTAGCCCGTTGCTTTTCGGCTTACCTCTCTTGACTGCCTCGTCATA
Organism: Anoplopoma fimbria; assembly: GCF_027596085.1. NCBI lineage: Eukaryota > Metazoa > Chordata > Actinopteri > Perciformes > Anoplopomatidae > Anoplopoma > Anoplopoma fimbria. The sequence continues at coordinate 12,714,874 of NC_072449.1, forward strand.
CGACAGGAATCCAATCCTCGACTCTTTGGCCCCCATGCTCCCCTCATTTCATTGCGATGTGGAGAAATAGACGATGTGCCCTGAGTTGATCCAAATTGTTTGTCGCCTTATCGGTTTGTTTTCTGGAACGGGTTACTGATGATGTGTGTGTGTGGTGAACGGGTGAATGTTTTCAGCGACGCCTCCATTCTGTCACGTGACCTCACTCTACAGGTCAGTTGATCATCAGCTCCTACGCTTGTAAACACAATCAGCATGCCAGACGTACACGTTTTAATAGCAACCTCAACACTTCATAAAGTGCTTCCCCTCTTTCTCGCAAATTATTAAAAATACATTTGACTAATAACGAGCAGTCATAGCCTGCTGTCAACATGTATGCATATAATGTGAAGTCTAGGTTGCAAAGACGCGTGAGTGACACCACCTTGTGGCTACCCTGCTCAATAACGCCAGCCTACATCTGGACATTCACACCACAGCGACCTCTAGTGGCACCATGGACGTATAGAGGGGCACGTGAACCAGGAACAAGCACCAGAACTAAGGGAGTATGTCGTGCTTTCAATATATAGCTGTCATTGTGTATTTAGTTGTAGATTAGCAACCACGTAATGTGTTCGTTAGACTAGGCTGACGGTTGCTATTCTTTCATTTACCGCGAGGCTTAATCCTAAATATATATATATTTTAAAGATACCAGTTAAATGTTGGCTGGCTCACAGACGAAGCACTCTTGTCGTACATTATGATAGTATTACATTATATTCATGACTTCGGCATGTACCCATAAACTGTACAAACGACATCTTCAATTCTTTCTCAACTGTTTCATTTGTTAGTTAAGTCTTTTCTATTTTCTTCCTTCAGTGCTCTATTTTATCCACCAAAATGTACGTGGTCACAAGGACAGTGAGGGACAAAAATGATACCTGAATGTTTAAAAAAAAGCTGCCTCTAATTAAGCAGGTGCTGATACATTTCCGTGTTTAAAATGGAGTTTGGCGTGACGCTCGCATGACAGCTCTTGTCCGCTTCCTACGTCACCTACGCCTTAGTTGGGTGTGAGCAACGTGACAGCGCACGCACACACCGCGTTTAAAGCTACACTAGCTGGTTTTACCAGCTCGTGGACGCAATGGGAATTGAAGCAAACGTCTACCAATGACTGTATTACAACAAGTGTGTGTGTGTGTGTGTGTGTGTGTGTGTGTGTGTGTGTGTGTGTGTGTGTGTGTGTGTGTGTGTGTGTGTGTGTGTGTGTGTGTGTGTGTGTGTGAGAGGTTGTTTTGTAGCTAGACAAGTCGTCTTGCAAGACAGATTGCATCATCCTTACAGGAATGAGGCACCAATGTTCCACTGATAACTGACCGGAGATGGGACTCCAAGTTTTGCTGTACTGGCCAAATATAATTGGTGAGAAACATTTGGTTGATGTTTAATTAAATCACTCAGACTACTAGAATATTGTAGTAGTATATAATAGACTATCTATTAAGATGATGATTGGCAGAACATTGACGCAGCAGATGTCACTGTGATAATAACAAACTTGATTTATTATCACAGTGACAAACCTCGTAATTAAACTGACCTTTGCTACGGGTAAAGTGCTATATATCTGCCACTGAATTGAAGAGTTCCTTCATCTGGCTGTCCTGATAACTTGTGTATTGGTCTCTTTCAGGATACATTAGGATTGGCCTCGTGTTTTCTGCATGGGCTTCCTGTGAGACACCAGCTGCCTTTGTCTCTCTTTACTTAACATACATAGCACTTGATGGTAAAGGCTTTGAGGCTTTGACACCAACTTCGTACTGGTTTATAAGGGCATCAGTACATTCCAGTAGACAACTACTGTTGTATTGAATTTGCTTATTGTATACAGTAAACAGAAATAGAACCACATGTGTAACTTACAACATAAATAATGCCTGCCTTTCATTTTAGTGTGCATTGGAACAATGGCCATCATCATTTATGCTATTAATTACACCTGTGCTTTACCTGCAATGAGAACTCGAAAAAAACTTTAGGCCTTTTACTACAGAAGACATTTTGACATGTCACAGTAGGGAAAGCACAAGTGTTAATAAAAAAAGATATATATATATAAAATTATGGCTGAACTCTACTCAGCTTTTTCAGTTTAAGGTTCCTGGAATTGTGAATGCTGGCTCACTATCATGGCTTACTGGGACACTTAGATAGAAAGAACGGGCCCATTGTTAATGCTATTAGCAACAACTGTGATTTAGCTGTTATAACATATCTGCTTAGAAATGGCCTATTATGCTGCTGGGAGATGATGATTTGCTCCAATTTAAGACTAGCTAATTTTTTTTAAATGGTGAAAGATGGTTTAATTACATTAATCACGGCCCTGTACCATTTAGGTTTCTGTTTAGGGCTCTGATATTGTGCATGCTAACTGAGTGGCATGTCTATCAATGGTACTCAAATGGAATTAAGCCGTCCTAAAATGTTATTAGTTTCATGTGTGAAAGTGAAAGCGGTCTTTATAGGCTACTGTTTGCAAGTATTCAAGTTGCATCCGATTATGTCATTTAGAAGATGGACAACCTGATTGTCCATCTGATTGCGTCCTGTTCTAAAACCCCAAAATACCTCGCCAGGAGGGATAAATGGGTGCCAGGACATGAAGATTTTGTCTGCAATATGTTGTGATTTTTTCTGTGCAGGAGTGGACGGGTGGATGGCACGGAGGCTGGGCCAGACCTCCAAGTTTGGAGCCTGGCTGGACGTAGTGGTGGACAACCTGGGCAGAGGCATGCTGTGGAGTCTGCTATTTGAGGTCTCTTGGCGGCAGTGCACTCAACACAAACAGTATAGTATACACACATGCACACTAAGTGATCAAATTAGGCTGTAAGGTTACTGTATGATTATCATATGTTAGGAATATTTTCAAATTAGCCTCTCTCTAAAATTTACAGTAGCTACACATGAAATTATTGCATACAACTGGTACAAAGGAGCCTAGTATTTGCCAATAAATGATTCCTTATTAATCCTTATTATTCCAGTAGTACCCTCTCAAATGCAAAGGTATCTTGCACAGTACCATATTTGAAATGGTGTTGAATGTTTCTATGTATGGTATTACAGTGGGGTTGGCTGGTGTCTGCTTTCGAATGGTGTGTGTTTGTGTGTAACCACAATGCCAGAGGTGACCACTGGAAGGACAGTTTCATCAACAGCCCTCCACTAATCCAAGCCGTCATGGCAAATGGTAACAAGTCTGTCACTGTGAATACGTTGATGTACTGTGCAGCTAAAGATACATTAAAGATTTCCATGAGTTGATTTGAACTTGAACTGGGTATCTGGTGCTGTTAGGGTTTCGAACACCCCTTGGCACATGGGTGGTGAGCGGGTTGCACTGCTTCCCCCTGTGGCTCTACGGGTGTCAGTGGGGTTTGCTGACCGACTGGCTGTATCTGCCTCCCTGGATCCAGGCTGTGGGGACACTTCCGCTGGCTGCAGGCCGCCTGCTGGCTCTATCAGTGGAGGTAGAAATAACCTTTGTTAATCATAAACATCATGTTGACAAAAGTTTAAGTTGTGTTGAAATGATTGCTGCTCAAATTTCATATTTAATGATGTTATATCTGCAGCTATGGTGTATATGGACACACATCAAATACCTCACCAGTGATGCCTCACCAAGAAAAAACTAAACAAGTTGAGTTCAGCTTTCCAAGGGTCCGTTTCTGCAAACTCTCGGGACCAACGGCGACTGATGTCCTTCATCTCTGAAGGTGTGGTGGAGGAGTTGGGTAGACCGAGCTGATTCGAATATTTTTCCCAAATGATGACCACATCTGTGATGTTGCAGAACAGGCTGATACTTTGGAAACAGTGAAATCATCTGGGAGGTTACAGAACATAATGTGTCGGGGGGAGAATATATTCTGAACTGTGACATCATCAGTGAGGAAAACAACAAGCACATAATGTGCTTTGAAATCCATCCATCCATTTTCCGTAACCTGCTTATCCAGTTAAGGGTCGCAGGGGTGCTGGAGCCGATCTCAGCTGTCAATGGGCAAAGGCAGGGTACACCCTGGACAGGTCGCCAGTCTGTCGCAGGGCTGACATATATAGACAGACAACCACTCACGCTCACATTCACACCTACGGGCAATTTAGAGTCTTCAATGCACCTAAGCTGCATGTCTTTGGAGAACCCAGAGAGAACCCACGCTGACACAGGGAGAACATGCAAACTCCACACAGAAGGTTGTTCAGCCTGGGAATTGAACCCGGGCCCCTCTTGCTGTGAGGCAACAGTGCTAACCACTACACCACTGTGCAGCCCGTGCTTTGAAATGTGAAAGTTTATTATCCCAAACAAAGAGTATTTCACAGAAATATTAGGTGATTAAACTTCGACTGTGATTTCTTCAATTCAATTTTATTTATTTTTTATTTTATTATTATTCAAAGTGTCCTAACCAACACTACCCTTTGTCCCAATTTACAAGGTTGGATGGTTTTTATGTCATTGTACAACAGGGTTGCACAATGCAATTCAGATTGTAGTCCCATGTGCTACATAGGAAAGAAAACCAACAACAAAGAAACTATATTATATATGGAGGGTACAGGACTTATTAAGGAGTCTCAGAGCCAGAGGAAATAATCTGGTGGTACGGCAGCTGATACTTTTGTATCAGCAGCATGGTGAACAGGATGTTGCTGTGTTGTTTTTTTTCTTTTAAAGTGGCACTATTATGCTTTTCCACTTTTTCCCTCTTCTTTAGTGTGTTATATATATATATATATATTTTTTTTTTTATATATATATTTTTACATGTAAAATGTCCTTAGAGTGTAAAACCTGAAGTCCACGCCTAAAAGGAGTTACCCTCCCCCTCAGAAACACTGCTCCTGAGCTGCCTGAAACAGCTCCATTGAATTCTCTCCTTCACTTCTGTAACTTTATGAGGTCATAATGTTACGGAAGTGACGTAAAACTCCTTCCGGCTAGTTTGACCCTCAAACAACAAAAGATTAAGACGGAGCTGAAGCTCCGGAGGAAGAGTTTTTTGAAATGTGAAACGTTGACCAATCACAACAGAGCGGGCTAGCTGACCAATCAGAGCAGACTTTGCTTTCTGGAGGGAGGAGCAAGCGCTACAACAGAGCATTTCAGAGAGAGCGTGAGAAGAGGTGCTGCAGGACAGCCAGGATGAGAAAAACAAGGTGGATTATGAGCATTAACGCATGTAAACATGTTATAACTGTAACTTGAGATAAAAAATATGCACCCGGAAAATAGCATAATAGGGCCTGTTTAATATCCCCTTAGCTCTTCGCAGACTCCTCTTCTCACCAATATTACTGATGATCCGTAGATGGGTGCCAATGATAATCTGGGTGGTTTTAATCACTTGCTGTAGAGCCCTCCATCAGTGCACATCCCATGCCAGTTTTTAATGTTTGCAGTCAGGATGCTATCTATTGCTCCTCTGTAAAAGTCGAGGTTATCCTGTTGCCATTGCTGGTGCCTTGCAATAAAATGCTGAAAGCCAGTCCTAAGAAGTGTGGTCCTTGTCTACCTACTATACAAGACAACACACATTCAGGAATTGTATGGTTGAAACAGGTATGGGCATTCTCTAAATTGTTGCTACAAAGTTGGTTGGGTATACCATTAATGTCCAAAATATAATTGAATGCTCTAGCAGAGATATATATGAAGAGAAGATACCCAAGGCAACAACAAACGAAAACATTGATTTGGGGCTATTTTGCTTCCATAACATGTATATTTTTTGACTAGTGGAAAGAAAACATCCAAAGTACTAATTTAGGTGTTTATTTTACAGCTTTGTCTAATTTCATCTGTAGATTTCTCCTAAATTCATCAAAAGTTAAGATTAAATAAAGCCTTATTTGCATATTTAAACATTATATTTAAGAAAAACTTGTAATACAAAAATAATTTGTCTTAATGTAAGTAATAAACTAGAGAAGTTTCATGGTGATATATATATATTAGTTAATCTTTTTACCCTATTCACCTGAAGTGTAGAATTTACACAATACATACCCTTAAATGCTGTTCTCTTAAAATTTGTTTTTTCTCTTTGAGCCAGAAATCTCCACCTCAGTAACACTTATATGCCAAACTTTCCGGTTTCATTCCTATCTAGATTCAGATTTTTTTATACAGAAGGGTTTGTTTGTAAATAATAACCAAGGAAAGAAACTGAATGGGCTGTGATATAAAATACATTTAACATTGAGTACTAACTGTTCTTGTTTATTTACAACATTTGTTTGGCCATGTTTGGTTTCATTGTGACGTGAACAAATTCTCGGTTAAGGTGCAAACACAAGACAAAAATGAATGTGGCTTTTGTGATCAGTGATATACGTTTTAATGTTTTTGCAACTAACAGTGAAGCAGTAACAGGACAACAGTGAAACATCCACTCATCACTTTTGGTGTCGGTCATCTGAACTTGGAGAGATAAACAGGGCTGTTGGAGAGATCACAGCTTTAATAAACATCTTGAACTTTGTCCATCTTTCCCAGAAAGCCCACGCCCTCTGACCCTCCAACCCCCCCGTCTCTGAAAATATGGTATTCCCTTTCAGATATCAGTAGATCACAATGAAGACCAGTAGGTATTAGCAAGTCAAACCATGGCTCTTACATTCCACCAGACTGCTTGTTTCTCAGCTTTAGTGATAAAGGAAAAACAGCCTTAAACACTTCAACACAAAAAAAAAAATCACATTTCTGGATCCATTCTTTTTCTATTGGCCAAACAGAGAATGTGACGTTATGTTAATATATTGACAGTTAAGCTGGTGTGTGGACAGGAAAATGCTTTGTGTTAAAATCAGTGAAAATGAGCCTTTTCTCAAACTTTCACACTTAACACAAAGAAAAATCAAATAGCCCTAATAGACCAGAATGCAATGCAACAGGTTGACATGTGACCTTTGATTTGAAGTAGTCAGAGTAATTGGAGGAGAGAACAAAATAAACCCTGGGATGGATTAACCACGATATCTGTCAGTGTTGGAGTATCTGAGGGTAGAGGTTTCCGTTATGTTTTTGTGATTATTTACTTTGATGGACAAGAAGAGAGGTATTGACCATTAGTCACAAGCCAAACTCTATTGCAATGCGTCGTTTTCTGTAAATTGTCCAAATCTATTTTGTTATCCAAGTATAAAACTTTTTGGAAGTGCAGACTGCAAATAACATTCACTTCCACCTCTGCCCTGGAAACATTTTTGCCATCTCCCAGAGGGAGAGTGCGTTTGTTGAAGCCAAAGCACCGAGAGTGTAGCTGAGCGTCCTTTTAAGGGGGCTAAGGCTGGACCTCTTCAGCTAGAGCCACTCACATCACTGCTAGAGAGCGAGACATCTGAGAGCACTGAAGCAACAGCAAGGCAAAGCTTGTTTTCTTCATTCACTTAAAAAAAGGAAACGGGGTTACTTAACCAAGGCGCCACATTTTCAATAATGTTGCAGATATTAATGCCTAAATTCATTTTTTCAATCTGGACAATATTTTCCATCAGTGAGAAAATCTCATGTTTTTTTCTCTACAGAGCAATGTCATGCTTGTCTCAATTCCTCTATGACCACACAACGATGACTTTTCATTCTGCACTACTTAAAGGGTCCATTCACCCAAATGATCAGAAAATGTATTTCTCACTTACCTGTAACGTAATTTTACATCCAAATAGTTTTGTTGGATTTACCTAGGTTTAGAGATAACCTTCTCTGACATATCTGCCTCAACCCAAATACAACAAACGTGAATGCGATTTCATTTGTAGTATTGAAAATCTAAATGGCCACAACAACATTTCCTTCAAAGTGACCCTGCTACTCCGGTTTTCCTAGGGACCATTTTTTCAGTTCTAATGGGATTTGGAATGATTCAAAACTATCTGCAAGGACAGATACAACAGCAGTGATGCCCAAACTGTGGTTCTGAACCACACTCTGGGTTGCACAATGATTACCAATGTAGGAAGAACACAAATCTATGCTATACAAAATGTTTAACCTTTTGAAATGCTGTATGGTTTTACCTCTAAAGGCCTAACTTGGTAACTTGTAAACTTTTGGTAACCGGATCTGATTGTTTCAAAGTGCTACATGAAGACAAGCACCTGTCTGTGAAGCATCAGACTGCTAGCAAAGATTCATTTTTCATAGACATGAGTTGTAACAAACTGGGCACCCGGGCAAGATTAAAGGAAAATAAAAGCATGCTATTGGTTGTGTTCAGGGTTATTTCTCCCATCGCTTCTTTATGATTAAAGACCTGCACCCTTGCAAGAAGGAGCTAAGCTCTATGATGAAACAGTTGATGGGATTTTGGACAACGTCAGTGTGGTCAGGCTAATGGATAAACATGGTGCAGTAAAATAATATCTGGGACTTTGTATTAATCGGATATTTGACAGGAGAGAGGAGAGGAGAGGAAAGGCCAGATGCACAGGTCAGCATGGTGGCAACACATTCATACACACAAATATACAATATTGGTCCCCATTGAAGTGCCCTAAGGGTAGAATAGTATATTTAGCACTTAAGAGTACGGGTCTGTCTTCAGACAGATAACTGCAAGCTGGTGTAAGGCTGGTAATCATCAGTGGAGCACTTGGGCACCCAGAGTTCTATCTGTGTATACTGACACACACACACACACACACACACACACACACACACACACACACACACACACACACACACACACACACACACACACACACACACACACACACACACACACACACACACACACACACACACACACACACACACACACACACACACACACACACACACACACACACCTTAACATTAACAAAGGGAGGCTTCTAAGCCTCTGTACATGTAGCATCTTCCTCTTTCCACTCCAATCCAAGTCCCTTGTTAAAAGTAAAAGTGTTGACTGTTTTTTCAGACTTCATGGCTCACTCAGTAAGAAAAGCATATACAAAGGGCTACATAAACATACAGTTTTGCATATAAATTGTTGGCATTTTAATTATTGTCGGTACTAAGCTGGAAAAAAAGAGATAAAAAAACGATGAAATATATCGTGAAAACAAGACCTGTGAAGCTGGATGTGTATGTGACAATATAACCACTGGTTGAACACATTCCATTGTTTGTAATCTCTCTCAAACAAGCAGTTTAAAACATGAGTTCTCTTGGGGTCCACTTTCATTTCTTTGCAAAGAGAAAAAAAAAAACAAGTGTACAATCTGCTGTATTATTTTACTGTACAAGTGTCAAAAATATCTGACATTTTCCTTCTCTGATCCACCAAGTGATGATGTCGATGGGTGTGGGTTAAAACAAGTTTTTCACAGATGAGGTTGGGATCCAGTTACTGTTGTGTACATAGCCCTGGAGAAACATGGTTTTGATCTGTGATGCATCTCATGGCATTCAGAGCTACACTGGTTCAAATACAAAAGCAAAAATCTCCTATGATTCCAAAATGAAAAGAAAAAGGCGAGCGAGAGGAGAGGCGAGATCATTTGTCATCCAGTCATGTGTCCTCTTTTTCTTGGAGAAATGCAACAGTCCGTTCGGTGGTGTGACGCTGCATCCAGTCTGGAATTGCATCTTGGTGGTTTGTAAATGTCGATGAGGTTTGATAACAGTGTCTCTACTTTCTTTTTTAATTTGCACAGCTAAATGTGGGTGTATGTCTGTTTGTACTGGCAGCTGCAGAGACAAAGCCAACTTAAATCACTGTTGATGCTTGAATTTACTGTGCATACTTATTAACTGTGTGCAACTGAAGCATCACATTTGGGCTTAATACGTGGGCTTTAGCCTGGTGAGGACACATGTCATTATTTCCCCCTCTTCCCTCATATATTTAGCCCAGACAGGGGCGGGTGGGGCCTAGGCTCTGAGCCAATAGGAAAGCTTGGACCACCTCCTGGGTCTGCTGGGGCGTAGTGTTGACATCCTCCAGGGCATCTGCCACGGCAAACTGTCGGTCCCTCAGCCGGTTCCAGTTGGACAGTATGTTGTGGTATTCAAACACCTTCTCATAGTTTCCCACCGAGTTGTAGAGTTTGATCAGGCCTCGGTAGTCATACTCCAGCCCGCTGTAACCCTCTCCAAACAGCTTCTTACCTGTGAGGACACAAGAAAGATCACAAACCATGTTTTTTTCTTGTTCATCATTCTAGAGCGAATAATTGATCAGTCAAGCAACCAAAAATGTATTGTCAACCAGCTGCTCAGAAATGAAGCAAACGTTGAAGTGCCAAAAAGCTGCAGTTCCTCAAATGACCACTTGAGGCTGGCTCCAATAGTGAATCAATCTCCGTAACCCCCATGTTAATAAGCCAAATAGCCTGCTACAAAAAAGGTTTTATATTTAGGCTTAAAGTTGAGCATAATTTGAGGGAGATACGAGTCGTTTTCTTGTTTCTGCCACTTTGGATTTAAAGAACAAACTATTGAAACTTCATAGATGAATTTCATAGGATCGGATCAGACATGTCACTAGCCAGCTTATTTAGCAGCTCCCTGGGGAAAACTAAGATATAATTTCTACAGTACAGTGAGTAAGTAAGAATTGAGTTAACACCAAGCTTGTGTGACCCATCCATCCCATCCCTGTGTCTGACCGATAGCGATGGAGCGCAGGTAGAGCCTCTCTGCGTCTTCATACTGATTCATGTCGTAGTTGTAGAGGGAGGCCAGATGACCCACAGACAGAGCCACCTCGTAGTCCTCATGGCCCAAAAGCTGCTCCTTGATCTGGATGGCTTTAATGTGCATCTCCTCTGCCTCCTTGTTACACAGAGACACACACACACACAAACACAAAGATAGAGATATGGATCTCACATCAAGGTAAAAGTACAAACAATAGCAAAACATTTTTTTCTTTTCCACCGTCATTAATAACATAAACCCTAACCCAATTGAAACAGGTTGAGATTGATTTTAACCATACTGGCCATTAAAACATCTCAATGTTAGTGAAAGGGGATACAATTCAGTCCTCCACTATTTATTTGAAGCTAATATTTAGTCTTCCAAATAAGTCAAAAGAATCTTCCAAAAGTGGCTATCTTCCAAAGTTCCAATTTTTCTTCTAGTGCTAGTGATTCTTTTTTGTTACTATCCCTCAACTGTAGCTCAACAGGGAACCACAAATAAATATTTATGTAATACGGGGCGTGTTTGAGACTGCAGAGAGGAGCTGCAACCAAGATGTCTGCAGTTGACGTGGAACTTTCTCTATCGAGGGATTACTGAATGAGCTGGACAATACATTTGCAATAAAGAAGAACAATTGACTGCACTTAAAAGTTTTTCTTGAGAAAAAACACCCGTTTGCTGTTCTTCTGACAGATTTGGCAGAATTTGAATAGGTCAACTTAAATTATGCCAGCTCGTGTCTGTATCCGTTTCCATTTTTCTATTGTTCGTGCTTTATTTTATTCCCCGAAGCAAAGTCACTACCTCATGTGCAGTTGGTGCTACTGTGCTATGAATTGCCATCTACACCAGGCAGACCTGGTCACTTGGCGCTACGTGAGATGTTAATAAACCGTATATAATGCCCCTTGACTGAGAAAATGAACAGAGGTTTCAGAGAAATTTGCATTTTGAGATTTGGCCTGATGCGTTCAAATTATATCAATATCTTCCAGACTGATGAAGTCTCAAATTATCATCAGATTAACTTTAAAATGCATTTTTACACATTTTGTCACTCGTGACTTGCACTGAAAGATCATTAGGAAAGGATCTTTTAACGGCCAGGATGAATCGGTTAAAGGATTACAGCAAGCAGGCCCTATTGAAATGGACATATAGGCACCTGACTGTTGTTTTAACACAAGAAATTGTGAACCTATCCTTTGGCGAAAAAGTTACTTTAGTATTTTAGTTTAGTTACTCTTTAATGCCTCGTTATTTTGATGAAAAATCATGCGAGAATTGGTTAGGACAGAAACTCACACTCACACACTTACACAGAAACACAATTCACAAACACAAACATCATAATCTCCATCCACCTTAAACTTCCTCATAGACTGGTAGAGTCGTCCTAGGTTGCCATAATGTTTGGCAGTCTGGACGTTGAACTCTCCGAAGGCCTTTTTTGCCAGCTGCAGTGAGGAGAGGTGAAGGTCATGAGCTTCTTGAAGAAGGCGCTCTTCTGTCTCCTTATTGTGGCAGTCAATGGCAATTTCCTCCAGAATAAGAGCTGAGGGAAACAAAGGATGATGAAGCTCATATTAAACTTCTCCCCAGCATTTAATAGTGGAGCCACCGCGCTATGTGTTGTTGTGTACGTGTTGCACTGATTGAGAAGTGCTATTAAAGAGATAACACACCACAATTGTTTGTTCTTCATGAAAAAATTTGGACTGCATATATGAACTGCCTTTGCGATATACCACGGTCTTGAATATACACAATTTATTTAAAGACCAGAAAGCAAAAGTAGCAAGAGTTCTCTCTCTCACACACACAGAAAGTGATGAGGCACTGTCTGTAATTGTCTCAGTCTTCAGTCTAAAAGTCAAAATATATTATTATACAGATAGATGTAATAGAAGTATTTATGTATTTAAAAATTCTGCTTCAATCAATATCTTTGGCGTTAGCCTTTCAAAAACAACCCTGTATTCACCTGGGGGTCGATCAGTTATCTAACAGCACCATGAATTACATTTATATAATACCAAAGTTACACAAAATCACTTTTTGTCCAATTTTTTAGGGGTGATGAAATCATAAAACCTGACGCAGACATACAAAAATGTCAATAGAAGCTTACAATGTGAAAAAAGTGTAGTACCTGACGGTTTCTGAACATTAATTGTTATTGTCTTGCTTTATTAAATAATTTCCAATAATAAATACACATACAGTTGCAAAAGGGTAGAATATTGGTCCAGTCCCATGTTAATAAGAATATTTCATACTTGACAAATTTGCATTCAGGGTACATTTTGAACAAATAAAAAATGAATTTTAACTAATGTGTGCTGTGGACAATCATGTCACTATGGACAATCATGTTATTAATCACGATTTAATATGTTAATTGAATGACAGCCCTCATGGAACTTTCCTTAGGGACATTCCATTATCCCTGTTTTAAGATAGATGCCTGCCTGAAATTCCCCATTGTACCCTCCACACAGTGGGCAGAAGCCCAGTATCTCTAGGAACCTTGCCTTACCTTTGACTCTCTTGGAGGAGGCCAGCAGCAGATGGTCCTCAGGCAGAATATGAGTTATGATGTCTATGGCGCGTTCCGCATGGAATCTGAGGGACAAAGAGCAGCTGAACCAAACATTTCATGAAACTCAAGACTTGAAAACTGTATTCTATTCAGGATAAACACTTCCAAGAAAGTGAAGTGTTTCCCAAGAGGAAAGTTGTTTTGAAAATCACATCAGGGTTAGAGAGGTCAATTTTTTATCAGGGCCTTTGTATACATGAAAGACTGTCACTGAATCAGTTAAGACATTCAAATAAACTATTGCCATCATCTATCACTGTGTCTTAAATGGAAATATTGCTTTTTAATATATGAAATGGCACACGTCCAGAGCATGCAGTCATGTAACGTAAATCCTTTTATAGTGATTAACAGAACAGAAGGGCACAGTATGAGTCATGATCTTGTGCTCTATCTACAAGGAAACTCAGGTCTAATGGAATTAGCTGGCTGGTCTAGAAACAGTTCAGTGTGAGTAATACTCGTTTAACTCACAGAGCGTTGTCAAATTTCCCAGAGCTATACTGGTGCACATATGAGGAGTAAGCTAGGTCTTCATGGGCTGTGGCAACGTGGATGTTCTTTCCCCCGAACACAGACTGTCGGATGTCCAACGCTGTCTGGGGATTGTACAGAAAGAAAGATCTTTTAATTATACATAGGGAAAAAAAGCATTCAAAAATGATTAATCAACTAAAGATATACGTATAAGCCGACAAAGAGGGGCCAGCCCTACTTTTTACCTGGTAAATAGCAACTGATTGGCATATGTTGTCTACATTTAATAAGTAAAATCCATAATCTAGCAGCGTATCCGAGTACTTTGGATGCTTGTGTCCAAAATGTTCTCTGTAGGGCACAAAACATGAATCAGAACTCATGATAACAAAAAGAATAAGAATAATGTTGGGTCTTTATAAGACACAGCAGGTTACCTTGCTAGAAACACAGCATGTTTGATCAGCTGCTCTGCTTTTCTGAACTCTCTCTTGACCACGCAGGCCTGCAGTGGAAAGACAAGACATTTCTTTACAACATTGCTAGAGATACATTCTGCAAAGACACTGTACCCAAATAATAGCTCAATAATATCTTGCAATATAAAATAAAAGAACATAGTTTTTTAACCTTGGAGGCTTGCCGGAGGACATCAACCACTACCTTGACAGGCAGCCCTGGAGTAATTTCCTTCATAGCCTCTATACACCATCGGTATGCCTGGAAATTGCAGGTAAAAGATATGGGTTCCAAACTTAATCTGCGTCTGTCAGACGTATAACAATTCTGTGATGCTGTGAACCACTCACACTTGATAATCCAATCATTTCAATTAGAAGCAGTTGCCCTGATAGTGTACAATACATACGAGATATAATTTTCTCAGTCACAGGTGGTCACTTATATATACCTCGTCATAGTGGCTTTTGGCGAAGAGCAAGGCACAAAGCTCGCCGTACAGTGCTGCCTTGTTGGCAAGGTGGCCATGTTTGGCTAGTTTGTCCATGTAAGACTGAGCAAGCTTGAAGGTCTCCTCCCCCAGGTGGTACTTACAGTTGCCATTGCGGACATGAAGCAGCCTGTGCACACAACAGAGGAAAACCTGATTAACTGAATGTAGACACAAATTCAAACTCATTTGAGGAGCCATATGCACACACACAAGTAGGGATGTCACCATAGGAAATGTCGATATCACGATTATCTTCAGAGGAATTATCATAGTTTTACGGTTCTCAGAATATTTCTAAACGGCCTATAGCCAATGAACTAAAATGTTTATTATCATCATCAACTATTATCTTTTTTATTGGTATATTGTTTTACTTTGGTATATTCATCTATAGTGGTTATTTGCATCAAAACACACACTTATAAGGAAATAAAAGATTGTAAGACTGGTTTTCACATGGCAACAATGCAGGAATCAGGACACCATAGATATCGTAGCATCTTTAATTATTACGATTATGAAACAGTGACATTATATAACCACAGTTGCGGTAAAAGTGGTTTATCCTGACATCCCTACACACATTAATACATATGCAGTCATATAAACGATGAGGTTTTTTTTATCCCATTCCTGTCCATCGAAAACCATGCATCTCCAGATGTGTTGATGTTGAATGTTTGGGATGAACTGAAGACTAGTGTTTCTTTATGTGTTGAGAAAATCCTCCTACATCTTCAGTGAGATAAACTCTTTAAAAAGCCTCTTGGATAGGCTGGAAAATGCATCATCACAAAGCTGGAAACAGGGCTGTTTTCCTTTTTAGAGATATGTGGTTCTCATCAGACAAAAAAAAAAAAAATGATCTAATAGAATATGGTGCATTGCTGTAGATTAAACTAACCAAACGGCATATAAAGGAGTTAAAAACATGCAACATACAATGCAGAAATGTCAACTCTTCTTCACCAAAAAAAGAGTAGCACCACCAGCAGTGGTCGAGGTTGCACCACTAAATAGGACACACATGAAGGAGTGATTGCAAAAGTGCGATCAAATGCAAAATCAACCGAAACTGGCCTCCCTAGTCTTGGGTTACAGATTTCTAGGAAGATATAACCATACAATTAATGTCCAAAGCCTTGAAGACTGACCTGACACAGCATTCCACAGCCCGGTAGCAGTGGAGGACCTCACTGTGGAGTGTGCACAGCTGCAGGCACGACAGAAACACTTTCTCTGCATCTCCATACCAGCCTGCATCTGACAAGAAGCCACCTAGAATCAAGAGACATCAGATTAATCAAACTGGTCTCCAAATCAGAGGGCGCCAGATTATGGTATCTTATTTCACAGGTATTTGTTGAAGAGAGAGAAACACATTTCTAGAGGTCCATCACCAAACAAACATCAAGTGTATCATTTAGATGACAATACAGCGCTAAGAAATGTCCCACTGCCTCATCTTCTTAAGACAATTGTCTAATTTTTCAAAAACAGTGAGTGCCATGGGTTGCTAGCCAGCCAAGTTACTGATCAACAATCATCAAATCAAGATATAAAAGAAACTTATGAAGTATTCTATAACATTAAAGATTAGAAATCCTCTCTAGAACCTGTTCTGGCTTAGTGAACAGAATGAGAAAATGCTTGACCTGGAGTACCTTGCTTGGTTAAACCCACTGGGCTAGTGCATATTTTTAACATCAACAACAATTTTATGTCGAGGCATGGTTTTACATGTAATGTCTTAGGGAAATGTCATGTCTTTTATACTAAATAATGCATGCATTGTAGTCATTAATGTGGATAAATTAAATATATATTTTAAGTAATCAAAACTCCTATGGATCAGCTGACAACCGATCAATTTCAACCGGTGGCCATTCAATTGTTGCATATATCATGGCCACCACTGTCAGACATAGTATGTGAGATACAGAAGCAGACAGAGCGTGAATCTTTCATTCCCTTCCCCGCCATTTACCCAGCACAAAGCCAAACTGGATGGCCTTCTCTTTGACATGGGCGTCCGACTCTGCGATGTAGGAGCAGCGGCGGCTGAAAGAGTTCGCCAGAACCGAGGCAACTTTTACACCGTGGTCCATTAGCGCTTGAAAGCAGTGGTGCAGGAGGTGTCTGCAGTGGATAAGACCAAAACATGTAGCATGTTAGTGGAAGGTATAACTATAAAGGGATGATAAATATGCTGTTTGATACATTTAAGCCTTTGCTAATGAAAAACAAGTCAGTAGTCTTAACAGACATCACAAACATGAGGCTAATTAGTGAATAACAATGCTGATGACTACTGCAATTGTATTAAAGCCCATCAATGAAGGTTGAAAGCCAGAACACGCACCACATTGTAGGAAGAGCATCAATAATGTAGCTTAACCTGAAGGGTCATTTTTATTGTGCGTAAGGTTACATTCTACCAAGCTCTTATAACAGTAGTACATTTTTTCTAATTACATAAACCCTTTTTTTCATGATTGAGAGTGATATGGAACTTAAAATGGTTTTGTTAAACTGATAAACCTAACTCAACAGGTGCCAGCAGGAGGAGAGGACGTGCAAAGATCAGTCGCAGGCAACTGGTACTTAGTAGCTTAGATAAAAACAGCAAGTTCAGAGTAGGTAAAACGATTGATTGATTGAATAAAACATCACCAGAAATTAACTCGATTAATCATTTTTTCTATTAAATGTCAGAAAATAGTAAATGGAGCCGATCCCAGCTGTCAATGGGCGAAGACAGGGTTCACCTGGACAGGTAACCAGACTATCACAGGGCTGACATATAGAGACAAGACAACCGTTCACGCTCATATCCACACCTACAGGCAATTTAGAGTCTTCCATTAACCTAAGCATGTTTTTGGACTGTGGGAGGAAGCCGAAGAACCCGGAGAGAACCCACGCTGACACAGGGAGAACATGGAAACTTCACACGGAAGGACGTCTAGGCGACAGTGTTATCCACTGCACCACGTGTAGTATTGTTGGTAAATTATTCTAAATGTTTTCTCTATTAAGTTAGATTTGTGCTTCATTTAAATAAGTTTTCCTTTTGCTAGGTATTTGTTTAGTTTAATGATTTCCTTTTGTAGTATTTTTAGTTTTTGTGTCTAACTTTTTTTGTTCCGTTTGTTTGTGAATTGGGTAACACTGTGGGCACTGTGGTTACGTGTACGCAGGCATAGTACCAGAATGCAACGGGGTGGGCCTATGTTTTTGTTGTTTTACCAGAGCAAGAGAGGCAGTGATAGCCATGACTTCTTTGTTCTTTCGTTTGCTGGAGAAAAAAAACATGATAAACACAAAAACTTTGCATGTACACTGACCTCTAGCCTGCGTATACCGCATACCCATGATGCATCAGTGGCCCTTTGATTTTTAGTTTAATTTCGATTTTTTTTTTGACAAATGGCCACTACAAGATATGTTTTGTAACTGTGGTTTTGATACGGTCCGTACATGAGGTAAATAATATCAAACCGTACCCACTATTTAATGAATGCAGTTTCCAGCACACACAGCAAAAATTCTCAGATAACTATCTGTGTATGGGAGAAGTCTCCAAAACCATTTTATAAGACAACTGATGGGTGAACGGCGCAAGCTTTCAGGAAAAGCTTTGATGCACAGCTTGGTCCCATAATATTCTTACCTTTTGTCTGAAGCCCGCAGTACTTTAGCAAACACCTCCAGTTCACAGAACTCTCCTCCCAGCTGGCAGAGCCGGCCCTGCTGGTAAAGCTGAAGACAAACAGAGAGGCAGGGAATGATCACAATGATGAGTAAATAGGGAAACATTTAATGTGGACTCAGATCTCTGTCATCTTAAACTTTACTAGCAAATCAATTAATAATATTGATTTATTTTGTCTTACTGAAACCTGAAGAATATGTTAGCCAAAATGAATCAACTCCTCCAAGTCATATTAATACTCATATTCCTCGAGGCACAGGCCGAGGAGGTGGAGTAGCAGCCACCTTTGACTCAAGCCTATTAATAAACCCTAAACCTAAATTAAATTATAACTCATTTGAAAGCCTTGTTCTAAGTCTTTCAAACCCGACCTGGAAAGCATTAAAGTCAACTCTATTTGTTATAGTGTACCGTGCACCAGGTGCGTATTCTTAATTCCTATCTGAATTTTTAGAGTTCTTATCAAGTTTAGTACTCAAAACAGATAGTTATTATAATAGGTGATTTTAATATTCATGTGGATGTGGATAATGATAGCCTTAGTACTGTGTTTATTTCATTATTAGACTCGATTGGCTTCTGTCAGTGTGTACAGAAACCCACTCACTGTTTTATCCATACCCTCGACATTGTTCTGGTATATGGCATTGAAATAGAAAATGTAATTGTCTCTCAACAGAACTCTCTTTTATCAGACCATTATCTAATAACTTTTGAATTTTTACTACCAGAGTGTATGCAATTGGACAAAAGTTTCTACACTAGATGTCTATCTGATAGTGCTGTAGCTAAATTCAAAGAAGTGATTTCATAAGCGTTTAATTCATTACCAGTGCTCAATATAACAGAGGACTCCTACGCTAACTTTAGTCCGTCTCAGATTGACCATCTTGTCGATAGTGCTGCCTGCTCACTGCGAATGACACTAGACTCTATAGCTCCTCTAAAAAAGAAGCTAATAAAAGAAAGGAGGTTTGCTCCATGGTATAATCCTCAAACCCGCGAATTAAAGCAAACATCGCGGAAACTTGAAAGGATATGGCGTTCCACCAATGTGGAAGAAGTGCGGTTAGTCTGGCGAAAGAGTCTTGAAATATATAAGAAGACCCTCCATAATGCCAAAGCAGCCTATTATTGATCATTAATAGATTTAAATAAGAACCCTAGGGTTCTCTTCAGCACTGTAGCCAGGCTGACAGAGAGTCACAGCTCTGTTGAGCCGTATATTCCTATAAACCTCAGTAGTAGTGACTTCATGAACTTCTTTAATGATAAGATTCTAACTATTAGAGACAAAATTAATAATCTCCTGCCCTCAACCAGTACTGATCGATCCTCAAATACAGTAACCTTAGAAACAGCTGTAGAACTTGAAATATATTTAGATGGCTTTTCACCCATCGACCTTCAACAATTGACTTTAACTATTTCTAGGTCTAAACCTTCCACCTGTCTCTTAGACACGATCCCGACTAGGCTGCTTAAGGAGGTTTTACCTTTAGTTCGCAATTCTTTATTAGAAATTATCAATCTGTTTTTACTACCAGCCCATATGCCACAGGCCTTCAAACTAGCTGTAATTAAACCTCTTCTTAAGAAACCCACTCTTGATCCAGAGGTGTTGGCTAACTATAGACCTATATCTAACCTTCCCTTCCTCCCAAAGATCCTTGAGAAAGCAGTCGCAAATCAGCTGTGTGACTTTCTGCATAGTTTAATAGTTTATTTGTGGATTTTCAGTCAGGATTTAGAGTGAATCATAGCACAGAGACAGCACTGGTGAAAATTACCAATGACCTTCTAATTACATCAGACAAAGGACTTGTCTCTGTACTTGTGTTGTTAGACCTTAGTGCTGCGTTCGACACCATTGACCATCAGATCTTATTACAGAGACTGGAGCATCCAATAGGCATTAAAGGAACCACACTTAGCTGGTTTAAGTGGTATTTATCAGACCGATCTCAGTTTGTATATGTAAACAATGAAACCTTGATGAAAACCAAAGTCAGTCACGGTGTTCCACAAGGGTCTGTTCCACGTGCATCATTTGTGGTAGCAGTGAATATAAACAGACTGACAGAAAAAATGATTCACTTTTGACAGAAATCTGTCTGTAAACAGAAAATGCTGGTGAGGACTTCAAACTGAAATATGAATTTATGTCTAGCCTGTCATCAAAATGGGCTGGAAGTTGTTATATTTGGTGGCTCTCTGTGGTGAAGTCTATAGGAGAAACTCAGTGACAGCTCTGTTTTTTCAACTGCAGTCATTGGATTAAATGTTAATGTCAGAGTTGATGTGAGTTTTTGTGAGAATTGGTTTCTTTAGTTCAATCCACAAATAAAGCCACATTTCACTGACTCACAAGCAGTTAATTGCAAACAAATAAATAACTCTAAAACCCGGAAATGAGTGAGCATGTTGGTGTTAATGAAGAATTGCATGTAAAATCACTCAAATCAGAGTGATTTCAGTCAAAGTGTTTTACCTTAAAATTGCAGGTAATTTAGCCTGTTATGTTGTTTATTTTTCAAGGGGAAATGTATAGTATTTTTACAGACAAAAAAGTATTTTAATAGGAGAATTACTGTAGGAAGACAATCAAAACATTATTTTACCGAAAATACTATATTTGGTTTCACAGATTCTGTAAAGTAGCATGGGATGCATCTTCACCACCACACCGATATGGCGTTTTTCTCCTTATTTAGTGAGTAAGTTGTGTTTTCCATTGACAAGAAAGTGACTTACAGTTTGTATTGTGTATTACATTACTGCACAGTAACATTATTGTTATTATTGGGCTCAGTTAGTTGTAGCTGTGGAGCAAGCCTGTGAGAGCCAGTTGCTCGCTCTCTGGCATCGCTAACCTCAAGTCACCTGCTTATGTGATCTTCTCCTGCTAGGTTTGAGGTGGACTGATGAAGACTAACTTCTTCTACACAACCCACTGGACAAATTTTGAATACAGGACAAAGGTGAAATGACCAAGGCCCAGCAGATGGAACAGGACCTTGAAGAGACACCGGGTGACTGTGATGAGACTCATCTAATTAAGACGGTACAGCTGCAGCAGCAACAATGGTAAACATATAGTTAGACATCCTGTTTTTCTCCACTACATTTTCAGGAAAAAATGAACTTGTCTTATTCTGTCTTTTTTCCTTTTCTGAAGAAAAACTGCTGAGCGAAGCCTCTATAGAAGGTCTTAAGTAAGCAGCAGTGAGCTTTAGATACTGACTTGTAACTGTCCGTTTTGCACTGAAAACTATTTGCACTGATTCATTCTACTTTTACACATCCTTCCTTTGTACTCTAATTGTTTTGAAGGGGGTGCAGTCATCTGGTAATCTGAAGGTTCCAATTCAAGCTTTTATATATTATGTGAACAGACAACTTAGACTTGTGATAAATAACTTTATTTTCTATGTTGTAAAAGCAGTTTGTGTAAACATGCCAAGATGCTGAAACATCAAACTAAAAAGAGTTGAAATAGACAACTTTAGGTTAAACCACATTGTGGTAAATTGGTTTATTTTATACATTATATTTGTCTATGGATTTTTGTACTTTTCTTCTGTAATTGAAAAACAACGTTTTAATGGAAATTTACTGTAGACTGGGTTATTCAAGTAACAAAAAAATGCCCTAGTCTAACCTGGAAGGTACTTTTTAAAATGTACTGTAAGACAATATGCCTGCTTTCCCATAGTTAATGAACATTTCTTAAAAATATTATATAGTATATTATAGTAATTTAATTCAATACGTTTTGACTGTGAAACCTGATCTGTATTTTTACTGTTTACTGCATGTTCTTTTGTGGAGCAGTTATTTGCAGTAACTTGACAGTCTCTGCAAAGAAGCTTTGTTGACAGTGCTTTTAGCGTTTTGTTGTTGTTGTTTGTGAAACAGTGACCTTTGAGACAGGAGGCGGAGGGGATGCTGCCCTTCAGCTGTCTGAGAGGTAGTAGTATAGTAGTTTCAATCCACTGTTGGAAAAGATCTTCATCCTGGTTTTGCTTCCCTAAATCCAATGTTAGTGATTAGCGATGTCACAGTACCAATGGGGTTAGTTTAAAAAAAAGATAGTTTGTTGTCCCAGGTATACATTTTCTGCCGCTGAAGGAACAGATATATTCCAGATGTGAAAACCAAGCTTTATGATCTCAGTATTTCTATTCCTGGTCCTGATTATGGCTCGAAAGCACCACCGTTTAGACATCTTATTTCAACGTGGAATTATGGAAATGGGGTAGAGAACACATTTTAAAGTTTTCAAAGTGACAATGTAACACTATATTGCTGTTTTGTGTTAGTTGTCCATGTTGTTGAAAGGCTACTTCAAATCAAATGGGTCAAAGCAGATTAACAATAATCACGTTAGTTTACATGACAACATTGCCACAATTCATGTACCAAGCTAACGTTTACCGTTATTCAATACTTAATAACTGAGGGCATTAATGTCATCAGCTAACAGTTACAAGATCAATGCCGGGCATGGCTTCACTGTCAACAAACGATCATTGACCTTATACAGATATGCAAACTAGCAATCTTGTATTTTGGGAAAATGGAAAGAGGTGTAAGCTCACGGTTAATTAGCTAGACCCCCCAACAAAAACATGATCTCGTCTGCGAGGGCTAGGTTAGCGTAACTATTGGTAATTTAGCTAACGTTAGCAGTTAGCAGGCTCATTACGCAAACTCGTACAGCCTGGTATCTGTCAGATACATCAGAAGGTCTCGACTGGTAGCGTTAAGTCTTACCTTATAATAGACATCAAACTGTATATTTTCTGGGAGCGAACGAATGTCCCTTCGTGAGCGGCTGTAGTTGTCCACCACGGCCGAGATAGCGGTGTTGTACAGTGTCTCTGGGATCCATTCGAGCTCCACCGCAGCCATGTTGTTTTCCCTCTCCAAAAAAACCCAGCCGCTACAGCCCTCCCCAGCTCTCCCTGCATTCGCTACCTCACCGCGATCAAAGGACTTCCTCTGCGCGTCCTCATAAAACATTCGCTTCAGAGTGCGGCTGCAAGTAGTTGTTCGATCGCCTATTTACCGATACAAGTCTTAACCCGATGTTTCATCTCCATCTTTCTCCTTCATCTCCAGTTATTCGTCGACCCTACAGCAGTTCCGTTCCGTTCCCCCCGTCCCCGACGCAAATAATTCGCCGACGCTGACGCAGTGACGTAGTCGTGCGATCGATACAAAACTAGCCGTTCATACTCAAAGTAGGATGGATCGAAGGTGATGAAACAATACATAAATATACAAGGAGAGTGGCGTCCATGCAAAATAAACGGATCATAGGTTTCCTTTTACAGTTTAGCAGGGTCTTTATTTGAATTTATGTTTTTTTTAAATTGGTTTTCTAAAAAATGGTTAGAGTCGCTTCGTGATTTATCTAATGTAGATGCAATCATGCTCAAATTAAAGCTGGAATTTAGTCATTAATGACCAAAAAGTGTCACAGTACTCATACTCGCACTTTGGAAATTCAAGTTATTTAAGACGGAGGAGGGTTAGACCAAAATTATGAAACTGGTGTTCTGGAAAAAATTGATTATACGGATCTAAATGTACCCCTCAATAAAACACCCATTTAGTGTCTTAGATTTTTACTTGCTCTGTTATTTTGTCCATCAATGAATTAAATCAAATGAAAACCTTAAATGCAACATTATTCATCTAAAACCAGGGCTATAGACAAACTTAGTCAAGTCCAAGTCCAGCCCAGTCTGAGTGTCTATCTTAACAATATTGATCTCTCTAATGTCAAACTAATCAATGCATAGTATTTAGGTTTGAGGACCATCACAGTCTAACCTTTGATTTATTAATAAACCTTGAATTTGATCCAGCATTTGCTACACACATTTCTACCCTGGGACCACCCCCAATATGACCACAAGCAGCAACATTTTAATTGTCAATATATTTATTGAGATTATTATTTAAGCAAATAGCATGATGCCGAAAGAGGTGCTGGGGAAGTGACCACAGAGAGAAGTGTAGACGTGATACAAACACTTTCTTTGATAATAAAGCTCAATGTTACTGTCCACTTCTCAGGTTTTTCAGTGAAGTAACTACACTTCAGACTGAGGTCTCTACTAACATTAGTGGACCAAAACACCTGAGCCCATGTGCAATAAAATTTGTAGTTGTAGAAAATATAAATTTGAAGTCCCAGAGAGTAATGTTTAGGGGTTGCAAAGCAACATTTTCCAACCCAATTTTTTTTTTGGGGGGGATGTTTCTCTCACAAATATAAGTCAATATACTAATATCATTTTAGTATAAAGATAAAGATAAAGATAAAGAGGTTTTTATTGTCATTGTAGTGAACAACGAAATTCTGTTTGGCAGCTCTCAGCTAGCCAGCAGCAGTGTATAATAGTAATAATAATAATAATAATAATAACAACAATGTACAACATAAAAATATACAAAAGGAACAAAAAACGTTACTATGTACAGCATTTAAAATGTGTGCAATACAGTATATACTTAAAGTGCTTGAATATCCAACTACAAGTTGCAGCTGTTTTGCTCACTCATTACATTTGATGATGTACCACGCGCTCTCACTTTTTCTCTGGGCCTGTACTAAAACTCATTAGCCTGTAAGGGAGGCATCCCCAAACTAAACCCAGATTTGAATGGTTTAATTTACTTTGATATTTAATTAGCAATTGTGGTTTTGGTCGGTGGTGAGTAGTATTGCCCAACTGATGGAGATAAAGAATGGGAGCAGGTGGCAAGGGAGGAACGATTGGGAAGAAAAGGAGCCCCAGAGAGGAAGGGATAGGAGGATAAAGCAAAAAATCCCATGACAGGTTCCTTTAGTGTGGTGGAAAGGTTTGATGAAAAAGGAGAAAATGACAAAATTACTTCAAAATGACAGGGCTCAAGTAGCTGAAGTTAAGTATGCGAGTGTAAGTTGTTGGGAAGTTGCTAATTGGATAGAACATGGAGAAACAAGTAGAAGAGGCAAAGGCTGCTGTGTGTAGGTAGAGTTAAAGTTGTTAAAACTGTGACAAATTGAGAGAAGAGACCTAATTGATCTCTCTCTTAGTGTCAGTATGAGAGAGCTAGTTGAAAACCTGACCTAGAAACACAATGTAATGGGTAATATTAATTACAATCCTTCGGTGGAATGCAAGAAGCTTGATTGCTAATGGCCAGGATTTCAAGCAGTTCATCTACAGTCAAAACGGGGAAAAAAAAGACCTTTTGTGTATCCAGGAGTAATGGTTAAAACTGAGTTTAGATCGTAACAATAGGTCATTATAATTGGGTATTGAATGAAATGAATGAATGTACCAAAAAGGATAATGTAACTCTTCCAACTGACAAAATGAAACTATATGCTCATAGTAATGCATGAAGATAAAAGCAAACATGACAGGTGTGAGAATGAGAATGTGTTTCAAATGTGAGAGAAGCATTTTAATATTCAAACAAAACCACTGAAATTTAAAGTGATGTCCTCAGCATGGGAGGGATATTATGTCTTTAAGTCCGATCAATCCAAAGCAAAAACAGCAGAAGACGTGTCATAGTAATTCTTTTACTTCAGAAAATTTATTTAAATAGGTTCATGTGAAGAATTTTTCACATTTACACTGTACACATGCACTTTAGGTTGTTAATACAGCCATCTGAATCAGGGATGTGAGTAAATGATTACAATAAGATTTCTTTTAAATAAAAAAACTAAAAACATATACAAAAGTAATACAGGGATCGCAAGCAAAGTAACAGACTGTTTTTGAAGAAAGGGTGTGTCAATTTTTTTTGAACCAATCCACAAAGCTACAAATTCCTGTTAATTGCACTTAGCTCAATGAAAATGCATTATGATGTACCAAGGTTTTATTTGTAAATTCATTTGTATACCGGTCATTATTTTCTTGCAGCCAATATATTTCTCATCTGAATAATACAGTGTCTGACCTGTTATAAAACCATCAGAGGCAAAGGGGTTCGTCTATCTCTCTTCAGATTAGTGAGGATTCCCTTCCACTTATTAAAGTTAAAATTCTTTGATCTCAAATATCGTAATTTGCTGTGTTTTCATTTTAGAATACAATCATGGCATCCATTCCTATCTACATAATTTTCACACAACAGGAACCTCAAAAACAAACACTCTTCTTAAAGACAATTCAGCATTAAAGTGCAAAATGTCTTAGAAAGTCCATGCATTGTGTATTTACTCACAAATTATCACTGTGCTTACATCAGTAACCATACAACTGAAGCTGCATTAAGGAGGGACAATAGCATGTATAAGTAGAATGAAAAGGACATCTGAGTCAGCCTCAACAAAACAGAAAGAACAGGTACTCTCTTCAAAAAAAGATAAAACAAGGGAGGAGGATGGATTTGGGATGGGAGACAATCTCGTCTGTAGGGACGATGCATTGTGCAATTAACACTTAAAAACATCTTCCATTATTTGAAACCTTGCAGGGATGGGTCATACGTATACTCTCAAAGAATAAAAGTGCTACCAACACTTACTACATACATTTATATACCAATATACACAATGTAGTAGCTTATAGGTTTGTGACTGTAGCCGCACCTTTGGTTTATATTAATTAAATAATTATGAGAATAAAAACACAAACATGTTTAAACCAAGGGTGTGCACACAATAGTTTATGGAGAGATAAAAAGGAGGTGAAAGCTGTCGTGGAGCTCATTTTCATGTTTATCATCGAACAATAAAAGAATGTACAAAAATATAGATTGGTTTTACATGAACAGTTAAAATTACTTAATACTCAGCTGTAAAATGCATAGTAATTTCACCAGCATTATTAGTCCTACTTATTTCTTACAACTGTTACCAGCAAGAGGAACCATTAAGACACCTTTAATCAACATTTCGGGAAGGAATTTGGAAACAAACTAACAACTGTTTTGTGAAAACAAGCACTCCTTAAGTTTTCAAATGTGTATTGTCCCAGTGCAGAGCAAGTAGACAAGTCTCTCCACAACCTTTACAGCAAGGCTGGTTTGCACTGTGAGAATGTACAGGACAATTACGAACAAGGAACAGAAATACCACTGAAAATGAGGTGGACTGTGGAAAGCAGCAGGTTAATGTGTCTGTGCGTTTCAGCACACACACACTGTGGTCTTGTTATGCTGTTGATGAATGGGTGAGATGTTATTGAACTCCTTCTGTTTTTTCTCTGTGTTGTGTTGGACCAGCAGCAGCCTGTCAGCAGTCCTGCGTCGGGCCTTCTTAGCTGTCTGGCCTGCTGATGATCTGTCAATAGTTCTTTTGCTGCCAGCCGTTCTGCCACCAACTGTCCTTTCAGTGGGACTGGACTGACTGGGCAATTCAACGCTACTGTTTGGACACAGTGGAGTCAGAGTGAACAGGTCAGACAGATTCATGTGGTACAGGCTGTTTCTTCCTGATAGTCCGTCCCGTCGCTCCAAGGCAGGGAGGAGCTCACACATGGCAGAGGGGGAGTCTTCATCTAGAGGACGCTGCAGGAGAACCGGTACAAAAAAGAATATGTGAGGACAAACTGCAGCACTTGGATATAAACAAATGTAGATGATTTTTCTTCAATCTCGTCAATAATCACAATATCAGATAGCCATTCATGCCTACTTAAATAGTAAAAACACGTCAGGTTTATCTATGGATAATGAAGCACCTCAATGTCCTCTACTACTTGTTGCTATGACTGGGACTTTACATTTGATGAAAATAAACTAAAATACACCATTTGTGATACAATTTATAGAGCACTCAGGCGGTCTTCATGTTTTGGCAATGTTTTCTGCTTATATGTTGACCGTTTACCTCAAAACACTATTTATTTGCCATGTAAAAAATAACATCAATCTTCCAGAAACATTGAAATAGTAATAAACACAATGAATATTGATCAATATTCATATATGACTGAGGAGCTCCATGCTATACAGTCACATAAATGGAGAATGCCAGGCCCCACAGCGGTTCATTAGATATCCACAGATTGAACTCAGCAAACTTGTTGGAGTAGTTGCTTTGTAACAGAGCTCCCTACAGTGTAGGTCTTGACCTCACTAAGGCACTTGGCTCTCACAAGTTAAATACAGTTTATAATCTGGTCAAATAAGGCTTCTAAAAATTGCAGTCGCATTATGTATCAAACGATAATAGTTGTCTGCATTATTTATCAAACGATTAATGCATTATTTATCAAATGTGAGAGTTAAAGTGTCTGACAGTTGCGTGCATCCGTCCACGTGCTCTTTCCATATCTTGAGAAACGTTCATCCTATCGACCTCACACTTGGAGGGTGTTTTGCTGGGCAGCCTAGCAGTACATCCACCATGCAGTTTGCTTTAGCTGCTGGATATAGCCTGCTAAAGCTGGATTCTCAATAATGTTACAACCGAACTTTTCAAGCTCAAGATAACAGCCAACACAGGAATATCTAAAGTATTCCATACTTTCTTTGTGAAGTATAACTATTTACTCTTAATAGTAAAACTATAATACAGCAATCCTGCATTCAAATGTTTTACCTCATATGCAGAGGGAATGAGGGGCATTACTTCTTTTTAAGGTGGAGCTTTCAATTTACATAGTTAAATAAATTTATCATATCTTAATGTCATTTGTTCTGTGAATAAAATCTAAATCTTCAATGTAACCAGTAACATCTCTCTGTCAGGAAATACATTAGTAAAATGCTTTCCTCTGAAGTTGAAGTACACAGTAAGTAGTATACAGTTGAGTTTCACATTTTTAAGTTCTTTTGGGGCCTTTTGTAAGTTATCTTGGTGTACCATGACAATAATTTCCATATCTAAACATCACTCTATAACTTTTTTGGGCCCTTTAAGTTGGGGGCCACAGGCAGTCGCCTACCTTCTGGCCGTGGGCTTTACCGGGAACCTGGACTGTGGTCAAGCCTGCTGCTGTGGCCCTGCTGACACCCACTGCTACTACCAATATAATTATTAGTCACATTAGTATTGCTATTCCCTGTATCATTGCGCTTATTGGCTTTGCTTCTACCCTGAAGCCCTTTTTGCTTTCTCGCCTCGCAGGTTTCCATGAATCGTTGTGGTACCTGGACCATGGTCGTGCCTCCTGCTGTGACCCGGCTGACACCCACTGCTACTTTTATTATTAGTCACATTACTAATACTATTCCCTATATCATTATTTTAATTCTACTCAAGTCAAGTCAATTTATTGTGTCTCCCAGGGGAGAAATTTGTTTGGATCTGGGCAATAGCTGCATCACATCAGTATGAAACAACATACAACATACAACATACAATCAGTTCATCACATGGGCAAGTGCAAAATTGTTGTACATAGTATTGGCAAATCACAGATACGAAAACGATCAGTAAAAACTATTGGACAAACAAGCTCAAAAACTGTTGTACATAGTATTGTACAAACAAGCATTCATGTGCAAAAATAGCAATCTGTAAATTCCCACACTCCTGTGCAAATAGCAATCACACCATACACTCAGCATTCATCCTGACCAAAACTGCTCCTCCATTCATACATCCATACCTGTGCAACAATAGCAATAGCAATCCAACCAGGCATACGATCAACATTAATTCTGGTCTCATTCATTCATTCTTGCATACTCATCTACCAGATCTTGTTCCCTGTGCATACAGTTATCCCTCCCCCCACTCCCCATATAGTCCTAGCTACCTATACATTACTCCATCTCATAACATACATTCCACTGTCAAAAAGACATTGCTTCTCACATGTTGTCATACAGTCATTTTCACCGTTTTTCATTGATGAGCTTGACTGAGAGAGGGATGAATAATAATAATAATAATAATAATCAATCCTTTATTAGTCCCACAATGGGGAAATTATTTCTCTGCATTTAACCCATCCCGGAGGAGCAGTGGGCTGCAATGAAGCGCCCGGGGAGCAACTTGGAGTGTTTGTACCTGTTGTGTTTGCACAGAGAAACCCTATACCTCCTACCTGAGTTTAACAGTGTATATTCAGAGTGCAGAGGATGGGAGCTGTCAGATAGGATAGTCTGAGCCTGTCTTATTGTAGTTTGTTCAAAGAGCTCCTGTGGGTTGAGAGGTACTGGTGTTCCAATGATTTTGCCTACTGTCTTAACTAGGTTGAAAATCTGTGTTTTTGACTTGACAGTTAGGTTCCCAAACCAGCTGGTAATACCGTATCGGAGAATGGACTCAATTGTTGCCCTGTAGAATATGATCATGATATTTTTACTGACCCCAAAAACCCTAAGTCTGCGCATGAAATGGAGGCGTTGGTGAGTTCTGGCACACACATCTGCCACATGTGTGCGCCAGCTCAAGTCACAGTCGATATGTACCCCTAGGTACTTGAAGGAGGACACCTGTGCAATGCCAGAACCATGTATGGTCACAGTGCTTTTGTCACCAACTGATCTGGGATCCACCAACATTTCTAATGTCTTTTTTGTGTTGATATGAAGTTGGTGTGAGTCACACCAATTAACAAACGTGTCCACAGCAGCTTTGTGAACACTGATGTCTGTGTTTTTAGTGAGAAGACTGAGAATGACAGTGTCATCAGAAAACTTTACTATGTGTTGGTTAGGTGCAGTACTGACGCAGTCATTAGTGTATAATGTAAATAAGAACGGAGAACTGACGCAGCCTTGGGGGCGCCGGTGCTACAGACTGCAGAGTCAGACAAAGACCCGTTAAATTTCACCTGTTGAGGCCTGTTTGACAGGAATGAGTGGTACCACCGGATTAGAAAAGGGTTGACTTTCAGCTCTACCAGTTTCTTGAGAAGGATGTCTGGCTGGATTAAGTTGAAAGCAGAGCTAAAATCAACAAAAAGCAATCTGGCATACGCATTAGGACTCTCTAGGTGCTTAAGAATGAGGTGCATTATTGTTAATATGGCATCGCTCGTGCTCCGGTTTTTGGTGTAAGCAAATTGGTTTGTGTCAAGCATGGGTTCTACTTCTGAATGGAGTACTTCAATCATAAGCCTCTCTAGAGATTTAAAAACATTGGAGGTAATGGCCACCGGCCGATAGTCATTGTCCTCTTGAGGGCATACTTTCTGGGTACCGGGATTATGATTGATTTTTTCCATAAGTTGGGTACTGTGAATGTGTCTATGGAGAGCTGAAATAATTTGTGCCATACTGGAGAGAGTTCATCTGCAAAATTTTTGAGAAAGAAAGCCGACAGATTGTCCGGACCTGTCGCTTTGTTAGTCTGTATGCCTTTAAATATCTTAGTTACAGAATGTGGCTCTAGCACAATTCTATCCCGGTTCACATCACAAATGACATTGTCCAAAACTGCTGCACACTCACTGCCGTTATCAGAGTTAAAACGCATATAAAATTCATTCAGTTCGTTGGCCCTTGCCGCCTCGTTCTGGGCAAAAAGAGGCTTCTTCTTTGTGTCCATGTTTGTCATTTGTCTGATGGAGTCCCAAAGTTTCTTTGTGTTGGCTTCTGATAGATTTTGTTCTGCCCTCTCCCTGTGTTGCTGCCGGGCTGCCTTTATTAGAGCATTGAGTTCTTTTTGAGCGGCCCGGACTCCTGCTTTATCCCTAGATTTAAAGGCTGCTCTTTTTCTGTTGATGCAATCCTTAATGTCTTTTGTGATGTATGGTTTGTTGTTAGGATATCGTTTAACAATTTTCTGGGGTATGACAGAATCTATACAAAAACATATGTAGGCAGTGATAAGCTCCGTGATATTGTCAATGTCTGTATCCCTGAAAAAGAGATCCCAGTCCGTACAGAGAAAACATCCCTTCAGCTCCTCCACTTTGTCAGTGGACCATACCTTCACTGACTGAGTCACTGGTTTGCTGGACTTAAAGACTGACCTATATATAGGGAGCAGCTGAATGGCATTGTGGTCAGAGTTACTCAGGGGGTCTAGCTCTGGCTGTGTAGGCGTCTTTGATATTGCCATAGCATTTATCAAGAATGTTGTTGTTTCTGGTGCTACACTTAACATATTGGTGAAAGCCAGGTAATGATTTGTTAAGGCTGCAGTGGTTAAAATCTCCCAGTATAAACATGGGGGCGTCCGGTTTAGCTTGTAGATGGCGGTGCACACAGTCCGTGATTGCATTAGCTGCTCTGCCAGCGTTGCCGCTTGGCGGGATGTACACAACACACACAAAAATGTTAGTAAATTCCCTCGGGAGATAATATGGCCGCAGGGTAACACACAGCAGCTCCAGATCAGGGTTGCAAATTTTGTCTCTCACCGCAAAAGCCCACTGCTCCTCCGGGATGGGTTAAATGCAGAGAAATAATTTCCCCATTGTGGGACTAATAAAGGATTGATTATTATTATTATTATTATTAAAGTTACGACACCAACTGTCCTTGATGTACACACACACCCCGCCTCCCCGTGTCTTCCCCGAGTTAGTGTCTCTATAGTCATTGATGTTTTTATTATAAGTAGTCTTCATTTTTTCCTTCGTTACTCTGCTTACTACTCTTATTATTTGAATCCTTTATACAGTGAATGTGTTGTAACTCTGTTATGCTGTTCATTCTGTACACATGACATCTATTGCATTCTGTCCATCCTGGGAGAAGGATCCCTCCTCTGTCGCTCTCCCATAGGTTTCTTCCTTTTTTCTCCCTGTTAAATGTATTTTTTAGGGGAGTTTTTCCTGTGCCGATGTGAGGGTTCCGGGACAGAGGCATTTGTACAGATTTTAAAGACCTCTAAGGCAAAATTTTGATTTGTGATTTTGGGCTTTACAAAATAAACTGAATTGAATGTTATAAATGTGGGAATTCAACACTTTCTCAACATCTTATTTAAGATTGACTGATTAATGAAAATGAGACCAGAACCTTCTCTTAATAACATGCTCTTTTTTCCTTATTCACCCAAATAATGTCTCAATACCCACATAGTGGTTCATCATTTTGGGATTTCTTGGGTGCAAAATACATTTTTTGTCATCCTGCCCTCACCTGAAGGAGAGGAGTGTCAGCGCGTGACATTGAGGTAGGAGGACACTGGGACACCTTAGCTAAGTCCAGCAGCACCTCCTCATGGTGCAGCACATCCTGGGAGGTCCCAGGCTCCTGCAAGGCGATAACGATGGCACTGGTGTTGTCAGCGCGCAACATGCGCTGGCGCCACCGCAGCAGAGCATGACTGACCAGCTGCCGGGCACTCGATACCCCGCATGGTGCCTGCAGCATGAAAGGCTGTTATTAAACTGACATGGTTTGATATGAGGTGGACATTAAATAGACTATTACTCTGTTAGAATATCATTCAAACATCATCAAAGGGCCTTTGGATCATGTTAGCTTGTCTATCCTATATCCTAAAACAGACCACAAGCAAGGTAGCTATGGCATCCATATATAATGATCCAAAATGACAACAGCTAAAGAGTAACAAAACACTTTGAAGAAACAGGGTTTGCTGGTGTAGCTCTCCACTCACCATAGCTTCATCATTGTTCTGACACATGGAGATAGCCTCTTGAGGTGGCACCATGTTCCACAGACCATCACTGCCCAGGATGATGTAGCGGTGTTTTCTGGGGTCAAGGGTCACCACACTAGTATCTGGCTCTGGAGAAACCACAAACTCCCCACTGTAGAAGTCATAGCTCCACAGATCACCTGTTGCAGGGAGGAGAAATGTTGCTGAAAGCACGTCTGGTTCTAACAAACAATCTCCATGATGACTGCTGGGGGGTTGCCTTTCCTTTCTTTTGATTGTATAAAAGCTCTGCAAGAAAGGCCAAATCTTCTTTCCAAAAAAAACCACTTATATAAAATTGGGTTGCAAAGCGTTTGATCAACTGGATGACAGAGAGCTTTCACCAGATTTATTTTATCAATGCAAATAAATCAAAGATAAGTAATAAGGTGGCTATTTTTCTCTGACTCTAGCAATATATTCCTATTTTCCTGAATGGATTAGTCCTTTGAACTCAATTGAAGCCCCACGGTTATTGATCACTGGGGTCCAAAAACTCTGTAATGATCTACACTCCTTTATCAAATCTCTTTGAATTTTCTTACATCTCTGATGATTACTGATAGCTCCTTGTTATGAGACAAAATAGGAGAACAATATTATTCGAGTTATTCATTGGTGCTGCTTTGGGAACAGGTTATTTGCTGCGAAAACTGTGATAGTTACTATTCCTACCTAGAGCTCGGGCTACTGCCAAGAATGGTATCTGGTCAATGACAGTGCTCCGACGGACTGGGCCATTGTGACTTAGCCTTGGCCTCTTCCAGACAACCCGATTCACTCCAGATTTCTTGATAACACTGTTAGCAGATAGATAGAGAAGTGAATGGGTAAGAGAAGCCACTGATTGAGTAAAGTTTCCACAGATGTCAGAAAGTCAGTTTCAGACATTATGGGTTGGTTGCAACAACTACTACAATGCTCACAGCTGGGTGGAATGAGCTAAAGAAAAATGCATTATTATACAGTGAAGTGTCATCCCTGCAGTAAATGCTATCTTCCTAAAGGTTACAATGTTCAGTTTTTGGTGTGTTTGGGAGATGTAGGTTCGACTGATTATTTTTGAGGAATTTTCCACTCACCCTTTTGATTGAGTTGATCTTTTACAAGAAGGTTTAAAACTCTAGCAGTTTAGTTAAAACTGGGTTGAAACTAAATTGAGTTAATCCTGCTGCTTGGTCCTGGTTGGTACAGCATCCAAGACATTTTTGGATGCTGTGAATAATGACAATTAACTCATACACCAAAAGGCATTTTTCTGCTACAATGCATCTTAATTTAATTAATGCAGGAACTGGAGGGGCAAGTAGAAATATACTGAATAAAACTGGCAGTGCTGAAAGTAGTATCTTCCCAAATCTCACAAAAATTATACCAGCTGTATCTGACGTTACAAAGAATCAATCTGTTTTTTCCTAAAGCAGTACTTAAGTGAAAGCAAATAAAAGCTTGCCCTCATTGCCATAGCCTGTTATTGCATATAATATGAATCTAGCAATAATATAAACATCTGGCATGGTGATAACCATTTTTGCTTTTTTCCCCCTCCGAAATGTACAGTTAGACTTCACCATGTGGTTAAATTGTCTATCCTGTAATCACTTCAAACTTGAAATAAAGAGAAGGGCCTGTCTTAAGCTCCTAATGCAGGGTAGCTAATACACTTTGCAGACATGTTGGTGCTGCACATTATGCCTTATGGTTATTTCATTACCTGCAAATCTACAGGGACAAATCAATCATGGTCACTTATGTAGTAGGGGATTTTCCTTAACATGTTGAGTTGAAGTAGGATGAATTAATTTATCATAAAAGGATAATCCATGTATACCAAATATGATCAATTTTCGATTTCATGGCCCTACTGCCCAAGCATAATTTAAATGGGGTCGGGTCAGGGTCTTGGGAATTATTAAGCTGTTACTAAACTAGCGTTTGTCTTCATCAAAACAATGCCCTTACATTCACCCTGAATTTCCACCATCTGCTACAATGTGTGCTTTATCAATTTACAACTTTGAATTACTGTCACAGCAAACGATTAACAGTTTGATTCAATAGGAACCATTGTGGCAGTTAAATCATAACAGGAATCTCCAACTTAAAGGTTGTGTTGGTTATGTGTTCTGAGCAATGATGTGCTGGCCTGGCAGCAAAAATAGTTTTTCTAATGTTAATTTATGTAAAGGTGGGGGTGTTTCACTGGTAAAGCCTTACCTCCCTCCCAGACCTTCAATACGCTCCCTCTCTCTAGGTAGTTCAGGTTTGTGGTCTTGTGTGACTTCCACAGCTCTGATGAACGGGTCTGAGGGGTCATCCTGGACCCCTAGAACCACTGCTGAGTCCCCGACGTGGGCCACATACATGCGGTTCCCGCGGATGACCACTACGCTGGCTGTGGTGCCCGATGTGCTAGGAAGGCCTGTGAGTGTCTTTGGCCATTCAGCTGAGAAGATGAAAAAGAGAAAATGTAAATATTTACTGAGCTATAACCTTTACTGCTTATAAACGGTGTA
The DNA here is from genome assembly GCF_027596085.1 of Anoplopoma fimbria. Lineage (NCBI taxonomy): Eukaryota > Metazoa > Chordata > Actinopteri > Perciformes > Anoplopomatidae > Anoplopoma > Anoplopoma fimbria. The sequence continues at coordinate 12,751,376 of NC_072449.1, forward strand.
CTGCATATTCTCCTGAAGTAAACCGAACCACACATAACAGCAAAGCAAAAATGATGGGCAGAAAATAAAGGCTCCTAAAAAGTACTTTGCATTTATCTATTGCTAATCTCCATCAATTACAAGTAATAACACCAGATGACAAAACTGTGACCTTTAGGTTAGTATATTGGACGCAGCCTTTCCTTGAGCAAGACTTTCCAACGTTATCAAAGTCAGACATGTGCTTTACAGACAGTGTGTGCTGACACCATTATGTGACCAGCTGTAAAACAGCTGACATGCCCAGGCATATACAGGCAGACAGCCGTTGTCTGCACGACATAGAACACACTGGCTTCTTTAAAATTCGGTAGATTTTCTAATGGGTAATAACGAGATATGTTAATGTAAAATAATAAACAATATCCCTCGTATAATGAGTCCGAGAAAACAATGAAACACTGGCCCACTTCTGCATTGGTAACTGGATGCCTATGTCCGCTGTGGCAGGCTTTGTTTGGAGAGAAGTGAGCCAGTGGCTACTGCTAGCCTCGTTCGCTCTGTTGCCTTCAGGTAGCTATATAACTCCTAATGCAGTTTATATTTAAAAAGAAAAAAATGGCAACAGACACGAAGACTAAAGATAGTGCCAATAGATTTAGGTCGGCCTTTTTTTAAAAAGGTGGCTACAAAACATACAAAAGGGAATTACTTTATTGAAGCCATATAATATTCTGGTCAATTTGGCTTTCAAGTATGTCCAGCTGAAAACGTTTAGGATGAAACGCTAGGCCACAGACTAACTTATAGTCTGGTTGAGAGCTTTGCTGTGATGTTATCCCACTCAAACCGAGGGAGAGGCACGTAAAAACCGCCCCTATGGACAGCTGATAACGTAATATGTCATGACATTGTAGTTACTGTTTGTACTGTTGAACTTACGTAGCTTTTTCCACATAGCGTGGTGGCAGGCTACAAATCCTTTGCGTATAGCAGCGCAGGCCTCCATGTCACAGTCTGACCAGAACCCCCGCTGCTTCTTCATGAACTCCCATAAATAGTCTCGCGCAAACTGCGCAGCTTCGCGACCACCGTGTCCGTCGAACACCGCGAAGAATGCGACGGAACGGCGGGAATGACTCGCCGGGCTCGGCTCGGCTCGCGATGGGCTCTGATCTCCCGGTAAACATGTTTCCACTAATATACGTTGGTCTTCCGTTCGCACGGGTTCACATGATGCATCTGAAACCTGCGGCGACGCAACGGATTCACCCGTCCGCTCTGGGTGCGTGTTCGCAGCCAAAGAACTGAACGTACACTCTCCCCCACTGGTCTCTTCTGGCTCACCCGACGTCGGCTCTCCTTCTCCCGGCTCGGGCTCTACTATGACTTCGGTCACATCTTCCATGTATTTCCTGCCTCCTTGGTCGGTAAACACACTTACTCGCATCAACAATGCGTTGTCCATAGCTCCAGAAATAAGTCGCTCTTCAATTTTCCTGCACTGTTAAGCATATACAATACCTAGAGAGTTGAGTTAATTGCAGTTCAGCGTCCTGCCTTTGTTTATGTTCGAGCGTAGTAGGCATGCTCAAACGCGTTGACGTCACAATGTGTTTTCTTCCAGCACGTCAACGTGGCAACGCCAATGCAGCTGCTTCCCTCACGAGGTTGCCCCCCAACCAAAGCAGCAACTGTACAAACAAGTAAATGTGCAGAAGAAATATATGTAAAAAACAAAAGTCAAGTTGCACCCATTGTTGTACAGCTGGCCACACTAAGCACTCGAAAGAAAATACTAAAATTGCATATTATCATGTTGGAGACGTTAGGTACCCACGTGCAGAAAACGTGCAGCAGGCTCAAAAAGTATTTCAACGAAGAAAATACAGAAGTGTCCTTTTCTTCAAAGAACTTCCATGATGTTTCACAATAGGTTTTTACTTTGAAAACAAGTAAAGGAAGCCTTACTATGGGCCTCCTTTCAAGTAACGCTACTCCAATGGGATTTTTCAGCTATGTTCCTCCTCTTTTTCGTGATCTAAAAATGCCAAAGGTATGGGCATAGAGGTATGACTTGCAAAGGAAAGCAGAGATGTGGCAAATTTAGAGGTGATCATAGATTTGAGAATCATGTAGAGAATGTGCAGGCTAAATGTGTATATATAGGGGATGTGTCATGAAGTCATGAAAAGAGTGGTGGAAAAACGTTAAAAACGTTATGCTGAAGCAGAAAAGAGAGTGCAAGGACAAATGGGAGCAGAAGAAACAGATAAAATCAATCATAGTTCAAAATCAGTAGGAGATCAAAAAGCTATATGAAAGAGCTATTGTGGGAACAAATCAAAAGAAGACTAGAGATAGATGCAAAACTTGGGGGTCCTTGGGAAATGGGTTGAATGATTATTCTTCAATGGAACACAGGGAGAAATAAACCAGAACATTTCAAATTTGAAAATGCTGGTTTCAACACTGCTGACATTTTAAGTTGATTTGTGATACAGATATGCAAAAAGTTGAAGATGATCAAGTTGTTGGTGAATTAAATTCATCTTTTTTGTGCGTGGAGCCAATCGATGGGCCACAAAACAAACAATTTGAAAGAAAGGAGGAAGGCTTTTTTAAAATGTAAAAAAAAAATCATCCCTTTTAGAATCTTATTGAATATAAAAGGTTACAAGCTTATGTGAGGAAAGAATAAAAACATGCAAAGATAGTTTTTTGGTGGAAATTTTGTAATTCGATAGGAAGAGAAACAGAAATTAATGATCAAATGTGGGGAATGATAAAAAGAATGAAGGTGATTCAAAGAGATTATGATATTCAGTCTTGATTTAAAATAAAACTGCATCTGTTACAGTTGAGGAGAAAACAGAGATTTTGGCATAGACTATTGTTGAAGTTCACAAATCTAATAATATTATTGAAGAGGGAAAAAGAGGAAGGGAAATGACAATAGCTGAGAATAATGAAATGTAACAGCAATTGAAGATGTAAATGATTTAATAAATGTACCATTTAAAAAGACAGAACTGGAGATATATAAAATTTGATAGGTGTATTGCTTTAACATCCAATTTATGCAAAATCATGCAGAAAAATGATGAATGACAGATACCATATTTATTGTATCAAAATATAAGAGTTGGTTCAGAAGAGGTAGAGATACCATGGATTTAGCTAAATGTCTGGAATGTGAAGTAAGGATCTCACAGGTAAAATGGGAAAATGTAGTACATTTTACATTGAGAAGGCTTATGATATGATGTGAAAGGAGAAATAGAGTGAAAAAGAGTGATTTGAGTAAGAGTAGGAACATGATTTTTTGGGGTAAAAAATGGAACGCCTCAAGGTAGTATATTGAGAGTTTTGTTATCTTCTATTATTATACATTATGTTTTTCAGAGTTTGGAGAGGGAGATGGGATTTTCTCTTTTGACTGATGATGGGACAATTCAAGAGAGGAAGGAATTTAAAATGTATTGTGAAGAAAATGCAAGAGGCTATTTTTAAAATAGAAAAATAATTATCCTAGTGGGGATTTAAGTTTTTGGTGCAAAAAAAAAAGAAAATGCTCTTTTAAGGAATATTAGTAATCGTTATTCAAACTAAAATCATATATTCCAGAATTGGAGAGAGTGTACACTTTACAATTTGTAGGATTGTGGTTTCATGAAAGAATTACATGGGATGTACATGTTCAGAAAATAATTGACATCATATTACATGTAATGAGATGTCTGGTAGATAGTGCATGGAAGGCTGAAAGAAGAGCATTAAGAACCATGTACAGAGGACTGATGCAATCAGTATAGATCATGGGTGTTTGTATCTGCAGCAAATACATCTCTCAAAAAGTTAGACAATGTTCCATACCAGGCTTTGAGACTACGTACAGCTGCTATCAGAACAACATCAGCATTACAAGGGAAATTGGGAAAATCCCCCAACAGAGCAGGTGGTGCAGGGATATGGGGGTAGTTGATTAAGAGTTCTGCCCTGCAGTATTGTGGCCTTCTGTAACACTATGGCTGCTAGAGACCCGGTAAATTGATCTTGAGCTACATAAGGTCAGAGTGAGGAACAAAAAGGTAGACGAGGTAAACGAATGCTATTGCCACATACAAATAAGTTACAGGGATCAGAGTCAACCTGACTTGGTCCACGAAATCCTGCTAGTACTCACTAGTGTAACAAGGAGGGGCAGTGAGGTTACTATCTTATGGGGCCCAGTGGCAACAGTATTGGAAGCAGGAGAAGAAAGGGATACACCTACATTCCTTACAAAGCAGAGTGGGCAGTACAGTAAAAAGAGGGAGGAACAGGAGGGAAGAGGTGAAGTTGACCAGAATGAAGGTGGGAAACTCATATATGAACAGCACAACATTAATGATGGGGAAGTGTCCAACAGGGTTGTCCGAGCAGTGCATAAGAAACAGTGACAGTGCAGCATGTACTTATGCCATGTGGGATGTATGGGGCATGAAGATAAGTGATGTTAACTGAAATGAAGAGGGGTTAACAGAAATATAAGTAAGCATGGAAGTAAAGGAATAATATGACTTTTTGGCTTCTTGAGAGACACAGGTTGAATACAAAATGATTTTGAATGACGATGGCGCAGTTATTTTCTAGGGCCAAAAGCCGTTAAACCCCAACTCGGGGTGTGTTTTGGAGTGCGGATGCATGTTGCGTTTACGGATCTTGTGGAAACGAAGAGAGTGAGAGAGAGAGAGCCACACAACTTGTATTTGACCGTTTTTTGACTTATCTGACTGACTAAACGACATTGACTTTGGATTTGAGGACAACAGGACTTAATAGTAGTAGGGTTGAGTATTGTGGGGAACGTTTTGTAGGAGTATCAACCGACGGCCTGTATAGGCCCGGAACGTTATTCATACACCGTTCCTTAAAGACTCTGACAGGATGACAGGGAGGGAGTCAGATGTTGACACTAACAGCATGGAGTGTAGTGAGGAAGAGGGAAACCGTAGTGACGGGAGGAGGGACAATGAGTGGGAGGATGTGGTGAGAGGGAATTGATCCATGAAGGTGGCTAGACGTAAGAGAAAGAAAAATAATGCAGCTAGCTCAGGTGGAACGGAGAGTGAGGGGAGAGAAGGAGAAGAGAAGGACCCGAAAGATGGGTTGCTTAATGTTGTGGAACGATTTGAAGGAAAGGGGGCGTAAAGAAAGTCGATAAAAAAGTTAACAAAAATCATGAGAGGGCAGGTTGGAGAAGTGAAATATGCGAGAGTTTTGGGAGATGGAAACCTGCTTATTGGCTGTAATACTGAAGCGCAGATGGAGAAGGCAAAGAAAATTAGTTGTTGTTGGAAAAATCAAAGTTGCTAAAGTAGTAAGAGTGGGGGAGAAGAAGGTTGGTGGTTGCAAGGTGGTGATTACCGGAGTACCTCACAGTGTTGGCATGAAGGAACTGGTGGAGAACTTGAGGGTGCGGAATGAATCAGTCAAAGATGCTGAAAGAATGACAAGGGGAGTTGAGAAAATGGAGACGGAAACCATTTTAGTTGAGTTTGAGACCAAGATTATCCCTAAGGAGCTATACTATGGATTCATGAGATACATGACCATACCAAAGCCTATGAGGTGCTTTAACTGTCAGGAATTTGGACATGTGGCTAAGGTGTGCAAAGGAAAAAGAAGATGTACTAGGTGTGGTGGGGAACATGAGTATGGGAAGCGTGGAGAGGGAGTGAGACCAAAGTGTTGTAACGTGGAGGTAATCATAGTGTTGCCTTTTGGGGATGTGAAGTATTGAGACGAGAGGTGGAGGTGCAGCAGATAAAAGTGAAGGAAAAAGTTTCTTATGCAGAGGCAGTTAAGAAAGCTGAACAGAAAAAGCCGATTAGGGTGGAGAACATGATATAGAGCAAACTGCAGACAAACAACAAGAGCAGAGAAAGGTATGGAGGGGGAAGAAGAAACAACTGGTAACATGTATAGCAGGGGTGATAACTGCAACATCTGAGATTAAATCTAAAACTGAAAGGATCCAGGTTATTGTTAAAGCAGCAGTGCACCACTTGGGTATGATAGGGTTGAGGTGGGAAGAGGTAAGGGATGAACTCAGTGTACAGTCTAGTAAAGAATCAGCACGTGCTTAAACAATGGAAATAAAACAAGAATAGATGTCAACACCAGAAAGGAATCAGAACTCACACTGGTCTCCAATAATATGGCGCCATTGTTTGATTGGAAGGTATATCAAGAAGGAACCATAGGGAGTGACCATTATCCAGTCTTATGTAAACTTAACATTTCTACAGCGCTGACCACAGAACACAGAGGAGGGAGATGGGTGTTTGAGAAGGCTGACTGGGAGAAATTTCAAAAAGACAGTGATAGATAACCTGAGTCAGATTGATTATAATATGGACATAGAAACATTAGATAACAAAGTAAGACAGGGTATAATATCAGCTGCATTTGAATCCATACCTCAAAGTAAAGGCAAAATAAAGAGGAAGGCAGTACCATGGTGGGATAATACATGTAAAGAAGCAATAAGAAGTAGAAACAAAGCATTATGCTAGTGAAAAGAACACATAATGTCCAGCAAATGATACAGTACAAACAAGCTCAGGCAGTTGTAAGGAGGACAATAAGACAGGAAAAACGGATGTACTGGAGTAAATACTGTGACTGAATCGGGAGCACCACTCAGGTAGGAGAGGTGTGGGGGATAATTTGTCTGAGGAAGGAAAGAGAGGCAGAGAGAAAACCAAATCTGAAAACTTGGAGGCATTAAGAAGGAAGGAAAGCACAGCAGATTACCAAAATGTACCATTTAGCATGGGAGAAGTAAGTAAGGCACTGGCTAAGACTGGGAAGACTGCACCAGGGAAAGATGAGATATGCTACATCATGTTGAATCATTTAAGTATGGAGGGACTGAAGAAGCTGCTTGTGTTATTTAATAAAGTGTGGGAAGAAGGAAGAATACCAGAGAGCTGGAAGCAAGCGATAATTATTCCAATAAGGAAACCTGGGAAGGATGCCAGTAAGCCATCAAACTACAGGCCTATAGTCTTGACATCACATATTTGTAAATTGATGGAACGGATGATCAATGAAAGGCTAATGTATTTCTTGGAGAGCAGAGGTTTGGTGGCTACATACCAAAGTGTATTTAAGAGAGGAAGGGGCACTGTGGACCCAGTGTTGTGTCTGGAGGATGACATTAGACAAGCTCAAATAAATAAAGAGATAGTGGCGGCAGTGTATTTTGATGTCGAAAAAGCGTATGACATGTTATGGAGAGAGGGACTTATGATCAAATTGCACATAATGGGAGTCAAAGGGAACATTTTTAACTGGATTATGGACTTTCTAAGCGGAAGATCCATCCAGGTCCAAATAAACTCAGAACTGTCAAACAAAGACGTCATAGAGTATGGAACACCTCAGGGGAGTGTTTTAAGTTCCACTTTATTCTCTGTCATGATAAATGATGTATATGAACATATGCCAATGGATATGGTAATGGTAGATCACTGTTTGCGGACGACGGGGCTCTGTGGAAAAGAGGGAGAAATGTGGTCAAGAAAATACAAGATGGGATTCGGCAAGTTGAAATGTGGGGGACGAAATGGGGATTTCAATTCTCAGTGGAGAAGACGAAAGTTATGCTCTTCACGAGAAGGAAGCTCAGGGAAGGCAATAATCTGAAATTATATGGTAATAACCTAGAGAGAGTTGAAACTTTTTGTTTTTTGGGAGTGTATTTGGAGATTAACTTGGAGAGAGCATATTAGAAATGTGGAAGATAAATGTAAAAAAGTGATAAATGTTATGAGATGTCTTGCAAGAGTGGGATGGGGAGCTGATACTGCATCGCTGAAATGCATATATGTAGTTCTAATTAGATCAAGGCTAGATTATGGGAGTGTGGCGTATTGATCAGCAGCTAAATCTGTGCTTGCAGGACTGGATGCAATTCAGGCTCGGGCTTTGAGAGTGTGATTAGGAGCAGTAAGAACATCGCCAGTGTGTACAGTGCAAGTTGAGGCAGGAGAAATGCCACTGTGTCTGCGTCGGAAACAGTTGTTGGTAAACTACTGGATAAGTCTGAGGGGACATGGAGATAGTCATCCGACCAAAAGAGTACTACAGGCCAGCTGGGAAAGGGAGAGAGCACAAACAATAAGCTTTGGATGGACAGGAAATGCAGCAGCAAGAGACCTGGGAGTGTATGAAAAGGAGTTTTGCTCAACAGTATTATGGCCTTTAGTAGATTTGAAACTACTTCAAACTAAGGAAAACAATAAAAGTGCAGATCTGGTGAGTGAGTTTTATGGGTATGTGGAATGTAAATATTATACAGATGGATCAAAGGATCCAATAACAGGCCACACAGGTTCTGCAATAGCAGTGCCGATGTGAGGGTTCCTGGACAGAGGATGTCGCATGTGTACAGATTGTAAAGCCCTCTGAGGCAAATTTTTAATTTGTGATTCTGGGCTATACAAAATAAACTGAATTGAATTGAACAGGTCTGATGAGTAAAATATAGCATTCCGGACGCGGTAGGAGTTGACTACCTCCAGAAGGTGGCAGTAATGCAACGCTAAGGATGCAAGCTGCCCTTAAAACCCCCAAAAGAAGAAGAAGAAGAACATATTCTCAGAGCGGGAAAGATGATGGGGAGAGTGGAGTGAACCCAAACATCCTGTGTTCGCCAGACTGGTTTCTAATAGCCTGCTGTAGGTGTACTGGTTACCAGGTTAACTATCGGTTATGCATTACAGTAGTTAATCATAGTAACGGTGGAAAGTTTAGCATTAGCTTTTGCTAAGCACTCAGTAAAACCGTTAACGAGAGCTGACAGGTGACTTTCTCTCAACTCTCAGGTAGGTGACAGCTTACACAGATAGGAAACCAGTGAAAAACAACGTGTGTTAGTTGTATGCTAACAGTAGCTCAGTGAGCTCATTGGTTGCAGTAACTGACAAGGGCTTCACTCTCATTACACGGAGAATGGGTCCATATCATTAATATGAGACGTTAGCTGATATTAGGTTGATCACACGTGTTGCTTGTTTTAGATATCTCTGGGAAGCAGCAAGTGAAGAACATGGCTACATCCTCAGTGGAGTACACCATTGGAGGGGTGAAGATCAACTTCCCCTGCAAGGCTTACCCGTCCCAGCTGGCTATGATGAATTCAGTGAGTAACACCATCACCACTTGATACACCAACCACTTAAGAGGATTTGCCTAAAATGTGTGCCTGATACAATTTATAAGGAAGTAATGGCTTGTCACGTAAGTAGTAATGAGATATTACGGCGTAACACAGTCATTTAAGTAGTTATGGTACACGTCGTTCATTTAATCAATTACACCTGTGTTTACCCTGCTATGACATGTCAAAATGTCTGCTGTGAAAAGGGGCCTATTGTATCACCATTGTACAACAACAGCAGACTATATCTGCTGAGGAGACTGAGGTCCTTTGGAGTTCAGGGAGCACTCCTGAGGACCTTCTTCGACTTTGTGGTGGCATCAGCCATCTTCTATGGAGTGGTATGCTGGAGCAGCAGCATCTCTACAGCCGACAGGAAGAGACTGAACAAACTGGTTAAGAAGGCCAGCTGTGTCCTGGGGTGTCCACTGGATATGGTGGAAGTGGTGGGAGACAGGAGGATGATGGCTAAACTATCATCCCTGATGGACAACACCTCCCACCCCATGCGGGACACTCTGACAGGTCTGTACAGCTCCTTCAGCCACCGGCTGCTCCACCCCCGGTGTTTGAAGGAGAGGTACCGCAGGTCCTTCCTTCCTGCCGCTGTCAGGCTGAACAACCAACTCTGCTCCCAGTAGACCACACTTACCAAAAAACGGACAATATATATATATAATCTGTGCAATATTAACAATCATTCTGTCCGTTTCTTTATATCAGATTGTTTTTTACGTATGTCTCTTGTTTGCACTCTGCTGCTGTAATCCTGCAAATTTCCCCGCTGAGGGACTAATAAAGGATTATCTTATTTTAGCTTATCTTATATTATGTTTAAGCCATCTTGTACAGTGTATTTGTTCAAAGGGCCATTAGTTGTTATTCTAACCAAAACCACCGGCTTCTTGCAGTAGGTAAGAGGGTGGATACCCTAAATTTATTTATGGAAAAGTACAAATATCCTGAAAAAAAACCCAGTTGTACTTGAAATCATGCAATACTGTATGTGGATTTGGCATAAAGGTATTGTGTCTGTACCTCATCTGCAGATCGTACGAGGACTGAACTATGGGCAGCACTGTTTGCTGGAGAGCCCCACTGGAAGTGGAAAGAGCTTGGCTTTGCTGTGCTCTGCTCTGGGCTGGCAGCAGGCTCAGTTGGGTATGTCTGCTCTGACTGAGATCAGATAAATAAAACTATTTTTATTGGCAAGCAGGCCTATCCTCAAACAAAATACAAAACCTGAGGTGAACAGATCAATTGGACCAGAATGTTTCTTGCTTGTAATTATGTCTCACCAAGTGTTACTTGGATGTTTTCATGTTTATTTTTCCTCCAGATTTTCATAAATTACTACATATGAACTTAAGCCAGATGATATATCTGGGAGAAGGATCCCTCCTCTGTCGTTCTCCCATAGGTTTCTTCCTTTTTTCTCCCTGTTAAAGGGGTTTTTTAGGGGAGTTTTTCCTGTGCCGATGTGAGGGAAGGACAGAGGATGTCGCATGTGCACAGATTGTAAAGCCCTCTGAGACAAATTTGTAATTTGTGATTCTGGGCTAAACAAAATAAACTGAATTGAATTGAATTGAATATTAAAAAAATATATTTATATTGTGATGTAAGGCTAGATAAGACTTGCATTTGTGTTGTTGTAATGGTATGGTATAATCTGTGTTTGCCTGGTCTAAAGGCAGTTAACTGATTGTTAACCAAATCCACATTGCATTACAGCTAAACTTAAAGAAGGAGGAAGCCTTTTGGAGGACAAGAGCCAGTCGGATAAAAACTTTGGCGACTATAAGAAGTCAGATGTAACCATGCCCTGTCAGTGTGTGTGCCACAGCAAAGTTAGCAGCACCACAGCTACAACAACAGCCAAACCCGATGTTGTGGACCTCACTGTGTCACCCTCCAAAGAGTCGACGCAGCTTCTAGCACCTGAAAAGAGTAAGTATTTTTCATTCCTTAGTTTTATTTGTGGTGGCATTTTAAATAGACAGACATGTTTTTCGTGTGTGTTTCTTTTACTGGATTCACTCAATATTTACATGTCAACAAATGGTATTTGTGAGGGAAAAAAATCAATTGTTTTATATTTCTATTTCAGTTTTAACAATTTGTGGAGATTTCTTCAATGCATGACTTCTTATTTCTGTTCATTAGTGTTAAACTAAACATTCACTGCGATTAGGGGCTGTAACCATAGAAAGAAGTCATGGTTTGGTCCATACCCCGGGGCTAGTTCAGTACAGCCAAAAAAGAGCAAATGCAATTTGTTTATTTCCTTTTATTTATTTTGAACAGACAGATGTTCAAGGTTAAAGACAGATAGCATGTTATTTTGCTGCGGACTAAGGTAACTTTTTGCCCCCTGATAACTTTGGTAAACTACTGAACATTTCAAACAATTCTGTATTACACTGTACACCCTCTGAACAAACAATATCTTCAGAGCTAAATGCAGACAAGGGCCTACCGTGACCCTTTTTACACAGATAAGATTCATTCGAGGACTAACCAGAACTAAGCCATTTCCACACTTAATTTCTGCTACTTCATAATCTAATATTGCACTTGCCGGGTTTCAGTGCCATCACCCGAAGAGTTGCAGCCCAAGAAACTGTCTATAGCCTCTCGTCTGTCTGAGAAGTTCCTGTCCTCCCTCAGCTCTGACCACGGGAAGGACGACGACTTTCAGCCAGATAAGAAACGCATTCGAACTGCCGAACACAAGGTATTGTAGATGCTTTGTATATACTGCAGTACATTTATACTGAATTCACTATCAAATTTAAAGGGTGAATATATATATATTTTTTAAGCCTCATGACTGAAAAGAAAGGAATACAAATATCTGCAGTGGTATTGTTGCATTGTAAGTAGTAGATTTGATGGTAAAACACAGAACAGTACTGTCAAAAGTGTGTTGCCTATCATATAAGGGTAACAAAGTACAAAACTAATTTTGCCGTTGTGGTATTTGTTTAGTTCTGCAATTATGAGTACATGAACTCAGTATCGGGCCCTTATCCCTTATTAGGAAATAAAAGATTGTATTTTTATTGATAAAAAAGTCTTGGTATTAGTAGTTTTAACTATATATTAACTCTTTGTTTCATTGCAGCCATTTGCTAAAATCGAAAAAGTTCATTTTTTTTTCGCATTAATGTACACTCAGCAACCCATCTTGACAGAAAAAAACAGAAATGTAGAAATTTTAGCAAATTTATTAAAAAAGAAAAACTGAAATATCACATGGTCATAAGTATTCAGACCCTTTGCTGTGACACTCATATTTTTTTTTTTTTTTTTTTTTTTTTTTTTTTTTTTTAGAAATATATTTATTGGCTTTTCAAATTTTTCAACAAATAGACAGACAAATACAAATATTCACATATAAAACAAATAAAAAACAAATCACAAGTAAATAATAATACCTAAAAAAAATAAATAATAATAAACGATACTAAAAGAGAGATACATGAGTAATTACAACCTGCATTTTCTATAGAAATTATGCTCCGAAATTTTGCACTGGCATCAGAAATGACAATCTAAATATCAAGTAAATCCCTTGCTTGGAGGCTCTCAAGAAATCCCATAAATTGTCCCCACACTTTAAAGAACATTTTCATTTTCCCCTTGGAGGCATATGTCAATTTTTCTAAAGCTAAACAGTTGGAGAGGCTTTTGAGCCAATGACTCACTGTCGGAGTCTCTGTACTTTTCCATGTGACTGCTATACAGTGTTTAGCCAGTAGGGAGCAGAGAATAACAATTTTTCTGTTCAAACTTGACAACTGTAAATCTGGTGGGAGTATTCCAAGGATAAAAATTCGAGGGTAGACAGGCAACACGGTGCAAATCACATCTGAAATAGTTTCAATTACCTTTTCCCAAAAACTTTTAATATTAGGGCAGCTCCAGATGCAGTGAAACAATATTCCTTCTTCGAGACCACATTTAATACATACATCTGGGTTATTATTATCAAAGCGATGTAGCAGAGAGGGAGTTATGTATGTACGCATGATCCATTTAAATTGTAAAAGTTTGTATCTGGTATTGATAGTCTGGGTTTGTGCATCATGGCAAACTCTCTTCCATTCGTCCTCAGTTATCTCTACATCCATATCTCTAGACCAGGTCAATCTACTTTTATCTGATGATTCTTTAGATTCATTCACAAGGATCTTGTAAATCAAAGAGACCTGTCCGCGTCCTTTAAGATGATCAATAACAGCCTGTTCGAGAGTAGACAAAGGTGGTCTATAGGGGGACTGTTTGAGTGCTGTTAAAATATAACTCCTAATTTGTAGGTATTTGAAAAAATGTTTTGAAGGTATATTATAGATTGTTTTTAAATCATCAAAGCTGTAAAGCAGACCATCCTCATTATACATATCCATAACTTTACTAATCCCTCTCTCTGCCCACAATTTAAAGCCGAGGTCCCTTCTGCCTGGAGAAAATCTGCTATTTCCCCAGATCGGTGTAAAGCCTGAAATAACTGGGTCTATTTTAAAGTAAGATTGAATTTTATACCAGACTCTTATTGTATTCTTGACGAATGGGTTATGGGTGTCTTTAAGCAGATTTTTCAATGTATTAGAATACAGATAGAGCTTTAGTGGGAGAGGAGATGTATTGGCATTTTCTATTGAGACCCAGGGTATTGTGGAATTGTCTGAGAACCAGAACATTGCTGCACCAATCTGGGCCGCCCAATAATACCAGATAAAGTTAGGAACTTTCAGTCCTCCTCTTTCGAATGGCAAGTAAAGTAGGGTGAGTCTAAGCCTTGGGCGTTTGTTGTTCCAAATAAAGTTTGTTGTCATTTTTTTCAATTTGGGGAATAGATTAGAAGGGGGCTGCAAAGGGATAGATTGGAATAGATATAAAAGTTTTGGTAGGATATTCATCTTAATAATGTTGACACGGCCAATCATAGAAATGGGAAGCTCTGACCATCTTTTAAGGGATTCTGATACTGATTTTAAAATTGGATCGTAGTTTGTATGAACTATGTCGTTGATATCTGGAGTTATTTTTATTCCTAGATAGGTAAAGCCATGAGGTGAGTTATGAAATGTATTCACTAATGGGGGGTTGTCCCTCTCAGTCTTCCTAAAGAACATAATATTAGATTTTGTGTTATTCACCTTATAACCAGAGATACTTCCAAAAGTGTCCAACAATTTTATAAGTGTTGGTAAGGATTGCGCTAAGTGTCTCAAGAATATAACAATATCATCAGCAAAGAGGCCCAGACGGTGTTCATAATTTCCAATTGTAACTCCTGTTATTAAGGGGTGGGATCTGATAGTCATTGCTAGGGGTTCGATCGACAGGACAAATAAGAGAGGTGACAATGGGCACCCCTGTCGGGTACCCCTGGTTAGTGTAAAGGGTTCTGAAATAATTGTGTTTGTCAGAACTTCAGCAGTGGGATTGTTGTAGAGCAGTTTTATCCATTTAACAATGTTTTCTCCAAAACCGAATCTGGGCAATATTTCAAATAAGTAAGGCCATTCTACTCTGTCGAAGGCTTTTTCAGCGTCCAGGGATAGAATGGCCGCATCTGGTCTTTCCTTTTCGTTGTGAACAACATTGAGCACCCTTCTTAAATTTTGAAACGCCTGTCTGCCTCTAACGAATCCATTTTGGTCTACATGGATTAGACTTGGCAGGAGATTGTCTAGCCTCTTTGCTATGACCTTGGCTATAAGCTTTGCATCAGCATTTAAAAGTGATATGGGTCGATATGATTCACATTTAGATGGTGGTTTACCCGGCTTCAGAATGTTCATAATAAGAGCTTTAGAGAGAGAAGGTGGCAAGGAATTTATTTTGAATGCATCTTCAAGCATGTCCAGAAAGGGAGGCAGCAGCTTGTCTTTAAAAGTCTTTAATATATCGATGGGAAGTCCATCAGGGCCTGCCGCTTTTCCCCCCTTCATAGCTGCAAGTGCAATTTCTAGCTCTGAAAGCTTCATTGGACTGTCGAGAAGTTCCTGGTCCTCAACAGAAAGAGTTGGAAAATCAAGACTGTCCAGAAAACTGGTTCTTGTGAACTTGTTCGTGTTACTAGGCAGTTCAGATTTATAAAGTTTTTCATAATATAATTTAAATCTCTCATTTATTTCCTTTTGGTCATTTGTAACAACTCCGATTGAATTTTCAATTTCGTGGATCATTTTCTCATTCTGTAATTTTTTAATTCGCCAGGCAAGCAGTTTACCGGCTTTTTCCCCTGGTCATAAAAGGACTGCTTTAATTTATTTAAATTAGATAGGGCCTTGTTTGCTGACTGTTCATTATAATGGGCTCTCAGTATGGTTAGTTTATGTTCAAGTGCTGGGGTATGGTTAATTATGACCTCACCTTCCAACTCTTTAATTTGGTTTTCAATTTCTGTCATTTTGTTCTTGAACTGTTTAGATTTAAAGCTGGTATAACTAATGATCTGACCTCTTATATACGCCTTAAAAGCTTCCCATCTAATTAAGGAAGAGGTTTCAGTGGTATTGACAAGAAAAAACAAATCTATATGTTGGTCAATGAAGCGGATAAATTCGTGATCCTGCAACCATCTAGTATCAAATTTCCATCTGGGAGGTTCAGAGAATTCTTTGGTAGCACTGTACTCAATAGATACGGTAGCATGATCGGAGATGATTATGCTATTGTAATAACAATTTTTCACATTTGGTACTAAAATTTTGGAGAACAGGAAGAAATCCAATCTTGAGAACGTCTTATGCGTAGTCGAATAACATGAAAACTCTCTCTTGTCTGGGTTACGCTCCCGCCAAACATCGCAAAGGCCCAACTCTTCCATGAAGTTAAGGATTATTTTCCTCGATTGATTGTGGGAGGAGACCTGGTTACCATTACGATCAAAATCTGGATTTAACGCACAATTGAAATCCCCACCTATAATAATATCCCCTCTAAGTGGGGCAAGTGTTAGGAAAATATTATTATAAAATTGTGGCTCATCTTTATTAGGGCCATAGACATTTACTAAAATAAGATTTTGACCAAAGAGAGAGCCCTGTAATATAATGAACCTGCCCCCGGGGTCTAGAGTGGTGGTATTGACCTGAAATGGTATTGACTTGTGAATTAGGATGGCCACCCCTCTAGCATGGGATGAGAAATTAGCCACAAAGACCTGACCTTGCCACCTTCTCCTTAACCTGATAACTTCACCTGAAGTTAAATGTGTCTCCTGTAGGAGTACTATTTTAGAACCCAAGTGTTTAAGCCTTGTCATAACTTGTTTTAATTTGACCAATCTACCCAGGCCTCTGACATTCCAAGAGGATATTTTAAATAGTTGATTACTAGCCATGTAAACTTTGATAAATAGATCGTCAAAAGGGACCATCCTGAATCTGAGTGGCTGTATCACCGTATCAACGAGCTTAACAAAAAAGGTTGAACAACAGGTCAAAATAACCATAAGACAAATTGTGAGAAATCCAAAAGGAAAAAAAAACAAACAAAGACAAAACAAACACACGAAAAGCAACATCGACATATAACAATTTGCTATAACCTGCAAAACAACCACAGTTAACACCTGTGTCATCGACCTAACGACTGCCTTCTATCTACAGTCAAAACTAAATTATTACACCAACTTCCTTGGCTTTTGTTGATCCTGCAAAGAGGAGCAACGGAAATAAATCTAACTCGTTTACGCTTTATCTCTGACTATTAGTCTACGTAATATAAAGACCCTTTGAATATACAGGATTTCTTATGAAACAGTTCCAGTCAACATTGAAATAAAGTCTACCATCGAAAGCTACTCAAACGTTTCAATAAATGCATCACTTTAACATCTGTAAATACGCACTGTATTACCGTATGGCACACTGCTCCGTGTGGGGTGGGAACCCAGGCACATATGACATAACTCACTTATTCAACCTCTTCTGGGTGGCCGCTCCTGATATGTTTCTGGAGGAAGACATGTACATCTTGAGGCGACAGAAATGTATAGTTCTTTCCACCGTGTGTGATGCGGAGCTTAGCAGGGAACTGCAAACCGTACTGGATTCCCTCCGAGCGGAGCCTCTGTTTCACCGCGTCATAGGCTTTCCTCTGACGTTGCACTTCAGCGGAGAAGTCGGAAAAAAACTTCACTTGCCTGTTTTCGAACATAACTTTCCCCTTTGCTTGTGCCGCCTTCATCACTCGAACTTTATCCTTGAAGTTTAAAAACTTCATTATTAACGGCCTGGGAAAGGGGGCAGAGCGCGTGGAATTTGCTGGACCGATGGGGAAGCTGGGGATACGATGAGCCCGTTCAATCCGCACCGCCGTAGGGAAATTCTCAGCACCAAGGATATCGGGGGAGCCACTTCTCCAGGAAGGCTTCTGCGTCCCTGCCTTCTGCGGTTTCTGGGAGGCCGATGAGACGGAGATTGGAGCGACGTGAGCGATTCTCAAGGTCCTCGTTCTTCTCAGTAAGAAACTTTACTTGCGTTTCCAACTTCGTCATCTTGGCTGTAAGCTGTGCTGCTGTATCTTCCGTGTCACCTATGCGGGTTTCGGCTGTGGTTAACCGTGCCCTGATTGTATCCAGATCGGTTCTGATGTGTGCTATACCGTCAAGGACTTCACGATGACGCTCTAAACTTTCTGCCTTTAGTGAATTAATGGCCGCAAGTATAGGATCTGGCTGTTGGGGACGAATGTAATGAGGCGACTCTTCATCGGAGACTGCGGCTGTGTCCGTCATCTTGGTGTTGCCATTATCCGCGAGCGGGCTAGCAGCCTCCTCGTCGTCACTAGCCCGTTGCTCGTTGCTAGCTAGCGTCGACCTCGTTGTTGGTATTTCAGCATTAAACTGATTTTCAGTTTTTTGTCTTGTTGAATTTTTGCTCTTCCCCATTTTGGTTTGCTTTCTCCGCCTTAGCTGCCGTTCAGGACTTAAAAGGGTCTGTTTTATGATTCACTTGTCAGAGACTCACGAAGCGCGACTTTCTAGCTCGACGCCATAACCGGAAACCCCGTGACACTCATATTTAACTCACATGCTGTCCATTTCTTCTGATCCTCCTTGAGATGGTTCTACTCCTTCATTGGAGTCCAGCTGTGTTTAATTAAACTGATTGGACTTGATTAGGAAAGGCACACACACCTGTCTATATAAGACCTTACAGCTCACAGTGCATGTCAGAACAAATGAGAATCATGAGGTCAAAGGAACTGCCCAAGGAGCTCAGAGACAGAATTGTGGCAAGGCACAGATCTGGCCAAGGTTACAAAAGAATTTCTGCAGCACTCAAGGTTCCTAAGAGCACAGTGGCCTCCATAATCCTTAAATGGAAGAAGTATGGGATGACCAGAACTCTTCCTAGACCTGGCCGTCCAGCCAAACTGAGCAATCGTGGGAGAAGAGCCTTGGTGAGAGAGGTAAAGAAGAACCCAAAGATCACTGTGGCTGAGCTCCAGAGATGCAGTAGGGAGATGGGAGAAAGTTCCAGAAAGTCAACTATCACTGCAGCCCTCCACCAGTCGGGGCTTTATGGCAGAGTGGCCCGACGGAAGCCTCTCCTCAGTGCAAGACATATGAAAGCCCGCATAGAGTTTGCCAAAAAACACATGGAGGACTCCCAAACTATGAGAAATAAGATTCTCTGGTCTGATGAGACCAAGATTGAACTTTTGGCGTTAATTCTAAGCGGTATGTGTGGAGAAAACCAGGCACTGCTCATCACCTGCCCAATACAATCCCAACAGTGAAACATGGTGGTGGCAGCATCATGCTATGGGGGTGTTTTTCAGCTGCAGGGACAGGACGACTGGTTGCAATTGAAGGAAAGATGAATGCGGCCAAGTACAGAGATATCCTGGAAGAAAACCTCCTCCAGAGTGCTCAGGACCTCAGACTGGGCCGAAGGTTCACCTTCCAACAAGACAATGACCCGAAGCACACAGCTAAAATAACAAAGGAGTGGCTTCGGAACAAGTCTGTGACCATTCTTGACTGGCCCAGCCAGAGCCCTGACCTAAACCCAATTGAGCATCTCTGGAGAGACCTGAAAATGGCTGTCCACCAACGTTCACCATCCAACCTGACAGAACTGGAGAGGATCTGCAAGGAAGAATGGCAGGGGATCCCCAAATCCAGGTGTGAGAAACTTATTGCATCATTCCCAAGAAGACTCATGGCTGTACTAGCTCAAAAGGGTGCTTCTACTCAATACTGAGCAAAGGGTCTGAATACTTATGACCATGTGATATTTCAGTTTTTCTTTTTTAATAAATTTGCAAAAATTTCTACATTTTCTTTTTCGATTTTAGCAAATGGCTGCAATGAAACAAAGAGTGAAAAATTTAAAGGGGTCTGAATACTTTCCGTACCCACTGTATGTATGTAAGGAAGGAAGGAAGGAAGCTACCTCTTGTTTCTCATCTCTTTTCAGAGTTGCTCATGCATAGTACCGATCAGCTAGGTGCTAGCGAAGGTGTAAGGTTGGCCACAGCAAGCGAAATGCCAGCAATTTGGCAGTATTCTACACTGGAAAATCCCCCACTTAAAACCATTATCACTCTTCAAAATAATGTGTATTGATAATAAGCAAGCTGTGAATGTTGAGTAATGTGCAGCTCAGTTGAGTTAAGTCTCTGTGTTTCTTCCTCAGCAGCGTAAAAGGCAGCGTCTTGAGCAGGGAGTGGTATTCATAGATGATGAGCTGGATAATGAGCCTTCAGGTCCTCAGGGTTGGACCATGGAGCCAAACACCCAAGCAGCTGGTCAGTCCTCATCATGCTGCGTGAGTAAACTCCAGATATAGATGCTGAGTAATATCAATAATATTGCTTTACTGATGCATATGGCAAATATTGTCCATACATTTGGATGGGGTTAGATGCTGCAGAGGATTTTTTTCGTAATTTACAAAGCTAGTTATGCTCTTCGCCAGGCTTAAGGGTTATGTGTTCAGTCATGTGTGACTACGTGAGTCCTTGCGTCCCTGACTGGATGTGCACCTCTCTGTGACTGCGGATAATCCTGCAATCTGCTATGGGATCAGATCAGTCTCAATATTAATAAATGCAGACAGAGGGATTCACAAAGTGTATATATTACTTTTTAAACATAAATAAAAAAAACACAATAATTCAAACAAAGCATAACGGTAACAGTTGAGTATCACCATCAGGTAGGGACAAATGTGCTTTGGCACTGTCTGGTAGCTAACGTTCCCTCGGATGCAGTGAAACAAAATGGGATGTTTTTTTTAAAACAAAAAGACAGCTGACAGAGGCAAACTCATATTTGCAACTCTGTTCATTTGTGATCCTTTACTTGTCATATAATGTTTGTTTTTTGCTCATTTGTTTGGGAAGGTGGTCCTCGGAAATGTATTAATGATCAAAAGTGGGCCTTAAGTTACAAAAGGTGAGAAACTGATGAGTCTGTTGTAGAGCTGAGGAGTGCTAGACTGTTTATATTGGGTAGACTTATTGGCTTTACTTGGCTTTACTTGAACCATCTCATCAACTATACTCAGTTTTGTTGTTCTATCAGCAGCGAAAACAGCAGCAGGACTACTAGTAGTGGTAGCAGCCCTCGCAGTAGTAGCAGTATTATTGGGTCAACAATCAACACGGACAATGACACAAGTACAGTTCATTGCACAGTGATTTAATGATTGTTAGTTAATGTATAGAGACAAAAAGGAGTAAGTTTCCTATGAGCAGTAACCCCATTGGATCCAGTTTTTCCCATCCATGATATTTATTATGCAAAGGTATAAGTCATATTTTCCATGAAACATAAATCCCATTCTCTACCAAAAAGGCAGAATACATGGACAATTCCAAAATATATGGGCATGGTCCACCAGTTAATTTACATTAAAGACTGGTAAAGTAATGTATTTGAGAAATATGAAACATTAATGGAAAATATTTACAATCTGTATCTTCAACATGAACATATTATTTATGTATCGAATATTGAATAAGATACCTTCCAGTTCTATGTAACATAGTTCATTTATTAATCCCCTTGGGCAAAAAGGTCTGTTGCACCCTATCAGTTTCATAAATCAACCATAGAAACACAGATTGGTTAATCCTCTCATGGATGTTGCTGGTACAATTAGATTATAGTTTAGCTAGTTTTGGACCACTTATTTGATGGTTTTCCTGTCAGCAGAGGGTTCAGTGTTACCATTCACTAACACCACTGGGTGGCGGTATACTCCACCAAATTGACAAAGGCTGTGTCGACAAAGTTTCAAACATGTATGGGCTAAAACTGAATTTCTGCAATATCACCATTGCAGATTATTCATGTTTTCACAAACGGATATGTTTAATTTATAGAAAGCTAATTATATAAATGCAAGGTTGATACAAAGTAAACAATAAAGTATGCTAAAGTGTAACAACATAAAAACCAGGCCACATGTGTATGTGTGGGTGTGTGCACGTATATCTTTGTGAGGACCAATTTGAGTTTTAGACCTTCAGAATGAGGACATTTTTGGAAAAGGAAGACATTTTGACCGGTCTCCACTTCTTCAAATGCCTGTTTGAGCTTTCAGACTTTGTTTCAGACAGGTTAGTATTTGGTTTAGGTTAGAGTCAGGGTAGGGTTGGGCTCAGGCATTTAGTGGTAATGGTTTAGGTTAAAGTAAATTAAGTCTATAAAATGTCTGAAAATATGGAAAAAAGGTCATTAGAATTTCCTAAGGATAATGAAATTCCTTGCTTCATCCGACCTTCAGTCAAAACCCCAGAGACAGTCAGTTTACTATCATGTCGAGCAAAGAACAGCAGCAAATCGCAACATTTGACAAGCTGATAATGTTTTGCATTTTTGAGAAAAACGATTTATCAATTATCAAAATAGTTGCTGATTTTATTTTCTGTACATCCTCAATGAATTGACTAGTTGTTTCAGCTTTAGATTTATTTTAGGACTGTTTATGAGACTGCTTTGGTTTTAGCTGGATGGAGCTAATAAACTGACAACTGAGAGTATTTTAAAGCTGCATCTCATCAGTCAGACACCATGGAACTGAATCAAGTCACACCATGTTTCCTAAAGCTATCTACGAGGCTGTTTCTTGTGTATTTTCCATGTTCCTGACATCTCTCCGGGTCCAAAAGACCAACAGGTTAGCCATAATCACTGAACATGCTTGGTCACAGAATGCTGTTCAGAAGGCAGCTCAAAAGAATAGTTGAACTCTCACAACTGGGTCTTAACTTGCCACAGGTGTGTGGCTTGGATTTGGAGCTGTGGATGGTCGGAGTTGGAAAAAGAGGAGGAGGGAAAGTGAAGTAGAAAAAGTGCGTCCGTCTCTGGTTTCCCTGCTGCTACATGACCCTGGCTCTTTTGTCCCGTGAGCGCTGACTGACGGCCTGAATGGGGCTCTTTGAAGCAAGCTCCAGTTTTAATTAAGAGGGTTTGCCTCGCCTGGACCGCTGATCTGTGAAAGCCACGGGGATAAATATTGAATGGGGTTCACCCGCTGGTTACTGCGCCCGAGGGATAAACAGGTGCTTTGGAGGGCAGATATTTGCCAGGGCCCCCTACCTGCACAGTGTGGTCGTGTTGGGAGGAGGGGTGTTCGGTGTCATGTCTTCCGAAGTATTGGCTATTAAAGCCTACCCTTATAGGAATGAATTCCAAGCCCTCGAAAGCTGTGGAATGAGGAGCAAATTGGCGTCCAATGAGAGGCGCCAGCGATACCTAAGTGATCCACTGCCTGCGGCCCCTCAGTGCCCTTCGACTGGCCCCCTGGAGTGTGAGATTTCCATCTCTCTGGTGTTGGCAGGGAGTAGAGCAACAAAAGCCTACCTGTGAATATTCTCAGGTGTTCAGTAACACCGCTGACCTCTGTTCCGTCAATTCCAGAAAGCTTTAGCTGTTTCGTACACTTACACCAGAAGGTGTAGTTATACCAAGGGAAAATTTACCAAAATGTTACTGTGGGAAGTAAATTTAGTATACCTCAAGAAACTTGGTACATCTGAAGAAAGATAGTATAGCTGTCCTATAAATTGTACCTGTAAATGCTATTTTAATGAGAAAATTCTCTCATTTCATATTGTTTGAAAGACAAAGCTAGCATTCTCAATGCTAGCAGCACCCAAGGAGCAACACCAGTGGAATTGTTGTGGTCTTGTTGCTAGCAGAGCTGGCGTCTCTTTTGCCCATTTTGCCAGTTATCTGCATTCCTTCTAAGGGGGTGTCTGCTCTGGGCTGTGGGGCCAGGCTTGATACCTTGTTGTCCTGGCATCTCAGGAGGCAGGCGCGTAAAACGATACTCTTGTGTCAGCTGTTTCCTGCTGCAGCTTTTGACAAGGGCCTCTATTCATCAGCAAGCCCTTCTACACTGCCCCTACCCACCCATCCTCCCCCCACCTGCCAATGAATAAGTAATTATTAGCCATCTTGGGGCAGGATATTTGGATGGCTCTATTTAATGTGGCAGCAGCAGGTAAGGTGATCGGGCTCAGGGCCCAGGCTGTGGAGCGCAACTGTTCCAGAGGAGAAAGGTAACTTGAACTGTTGTTGGGGCCTTGCAGCACCTCTGTTTATTTTTCACATGGGCTCAGGGTACGTTATCCCTCTTAACTCTGAGAGTCCACTCTCTAAGGGCTCTCTTTTGCCTACACTCCCTTGCACGTTGTAATATTTGATGGGCAAACATGCTTGGAAAATCTGAGCCGCTCGGTAACTCAAGCTACTCGTCTGTCATCAGAAGTGCTACCTTCTGATCTCTATGATAAGTCGCGATGCCTGACAACACATACCATTCATTCTTTCGTGAAATCACTCAGGTCATTTGTTGAGGATTTAGGGATAAACTTGTTTGCCGAGCTTTCGAGTTTTGTTAATTCAATATTAAGAATAATTTGATAACCTCTAAAGAAAGAGGCCACACACTTTTTTTTCTAAAGATGATATCATGCAGTGGTGACATGGTGTGCATATCAATGTTGACCAATATGTCTGACCACATTTGCTGTTTTGCAATGGAAAGTGCCACAATATCAGATCTTTCTCAAGACTCATCTGATAGTAAAGCTACCTTTTATGGGGGTTGTTTTCAGGAGGTGATCAACCTTTTGCTATTTCAATCAAAAGACAATGGTGAGTGTACTGTAGTTACACTTCTGGATAATCAATTGAGTATTTATTAAACAAGGATTGCTGGATGATTTGGCAACTAAAATCCTATAAATTCAATATTGCAATAAAGAGGACCTGATTAATTATTGACAATATAGCCCACATTGCCCTGATATATCCAAAGATAATAAAGGGATAGCTACCTTGCTACAAACAACATGGCCAAATCTCAAATGCTTGACAAATGCTTATTGTATGGTGTAGGGAACGGCAACCTTTTGATATGAAGTGCCAATTTGACATTTTCTTGTTAATCGGTGTACCATATCAACATTAAGGTCAACATTAAGGTTATTACAAGAAACTTTTTTCATATAGAAATAGCCACTCTTCTTGCTGATGGTCTTGTTTACACTTGTAGGTCATATATAGGCATCAGTAATAAATTGAGACTGTTTCTTGACCAGTTAAAAGTTACTCACAGTTACTATGACACTACATCAAAATTCAAATCTCCAACCAATCTGTATGTCTATTCCATCCATATTAGCAACATGCATAGCAACATTTTAAAAAACATCCTCCTAATCCTCCATGTCATCGGGCAGCCAATTTTGAGGCAGCTAGATTTTCTCAGTCGCTACAATGTTGGCCTATCATCTTTCAGACTCAAAAGGTCATCTGGTGGAGAGTGACAAGACACCTTATGTATGATGCACATTCGTTATGATTCTCCATGTGTTTTTTTTAAAAGAGGATACAAGGCAGTCTGTCAGAGAGTCTACTAGGCAATGGATAATAGTGATGAGTCGTGATGAGCCTTGTTTATCGTAATTCACTGAAAAGCTAAATGTAGTGCAGCGTTCACAATACAAAGAAAATGACAATGGAGAAGAACATTTACTGTGTTTAATACCTCACATGAAAAACATTAGATACAGTGATCAATTGATCTCTACGTCTGTCTGTAATTTTGATGATTCCATTCAGCTTTTCTATTACGATATTTTAAAATGGGCATAGAAATATGTGAATTGACACATGCCTACTGATGGAAATCTAGCATTGACACCATTTATAATGGGAGTTTATAAACAGTGGCTTTATAAATAAATAAGTACCACTGTTAGTAAGGCCTCAGAAATGGACGACCAGCCAACCTTCTCATTAATTAAACAGTGCAGCATGTTTTGTTGACTCCATAGTGTGGATTTATCGGGCTGGGCAGTTGGTATCAGATGCAAACCTATAGATTTAATGCCGCAACCTAAACGAGCAGTGGAAAGTGGTAGGTCTTGAGTGCACGATTGGTGTGTCACTTCCATCTGCTGTTTTGGTTCATGCATAAAGACCAGGTGAAGTGGAATACAGAGCTTCTTCTGGAAAACGTTGTTGTGAAGCAAATAAATCCTTTATTTCGTAATCATTTGAATTGTGTCTCCATTCTGTATACTTTTTCTTTGCATTTTTTTAACAAGGAATTTGGGAGTGATTGAATTTATAGAGTCAGCACAACAGCAAAATACAGTTTCTGGTATTTTGCTATTAACCGAACAAAATCTGGGACTATGCTGCTGTACAGAGCTGTTGAAATCTAGCAGCGAACAACTTCTCAGTATTTGTTTGTTTTTCTCTTTCCAGTCCCCTGAGCCCTGTTCCCGGTGCCTGTGCTCTTCAACAAAAGACGGTGTGAAGGACAAAGCCAATGATGGCAAGAAGAAGATTCCCAAGATCTTCTTTGGCACTCGAACACATAAACAGATAACTCAGATCGCCCACGAGCTGAAGCGCACGGTTTATTCCGGTGTGCCCATGACCATTTTATCAAGTAGAGGTCACACATGTGTCAACCCAGAGGTGGTGCCTCACTCCAACCGCAATGAACGCTGCAAGGATCTTCTGGATGCCAAAGATGTGAGGATGAACACTTACATACACACACACATACAATCACATTAAACCTATTTTCAACTGAAGCTTTAATGTAATGCTCAACTTGAAACCTACCTTTTTTATATCCAATAGTCACTCCCTAGGAGGATGTTTCATCCCTCATAGAGAACATGAACACCTCATAAAGATGACATAATGGGGCGACTGTGGCTCAGTGGTAGAGCCGGGTCGTCCTTTAATCAGAGGATCAGCGGCTCGATCCCTGGTTATGCGAGTCCATGTCGATAATCAGGACACTTAACCCTAAATTTCTCCCCCGTAAGCCTTGTCTTGTGTGTATGAATGGGTATGAATGTTAGTTAGAGTCCCGATGGGCGAAGTACCCTGCATGGCAGCCCCTGCCATCAGTGTGTGAATGGGTGTAAATGGGTGATGATGACATGTAGTGTTAAAGTGTTTGAGTGCACGTAAGACTAGAAAAGCGCTGTACAAGTCTATTTACCATTACATAAAGTTCACAATTTGTCATATGTGAAGGTTTTTTTCCCATGTTTTAAAGGGATGACATCATGAAATATGACGACAGATATTTGAAGCTTCTTTCCAGAAGTATTGACTTCAAACCGATAGTCATACTTTTGACAATGGACCCATAATGGTTATCCCATTAAGGGCCCAACCTGTATGTCTGCTATAGTTCATTACTTAGGCAAGGTTAACCCCACTATTTGTTTTCCTCCCTTTGTCTCAAAAATAACTGTTCTGGACCTGAACTTGAGTCCTTTGACTCCCTTACAGCTGTGAAATCCAACACCACATGACACACTTTCTCCACAGAATCAAACTTTTATCCACTGGTTACAAAAGCTGGTTAATGACAACATAAAACAGACCTAAGATTTTACTGCAACTTCTAAATCCCAATTGATACCTCTCCCTCACACATAATACTCACCTAGTGGAGGTGTTTGCCTTCGATAGCAATTGTCTCACTTTGTCATATAAAGTAGCTGTCCCAGTCATTACCCCACCAATCAAGAAGGTGTTAATGATGCTCTGTATCTTCATCACCTCGAGGTCTAGCCTAGTCAGTGTCAGGTGACAATGCAGTGTAGAAGTGAGAAGAGTGATTCTTAGACAGAAATGCACATTGTCTTCAGTCAAAACACCTACCAACTGTTTTAACTGCACTGTAACCTGTCCTGACCTTCCCAAATGTGGCTGCATGTCTGTTAATCTCCCCAACTCCCCTTTCACTGAGTAGACAGTGTTCAGTTTCAGCAAAGTGTCCAAGCTTAGCACATGATTGTGAGAGGTAGACCATTTCACTCAGATTATTATTGTGTCTGGAGGTTACTGAGTCCACTGGTGTACAGGATTTGTGTTTGACAGTGTCACCTCAAGCCGTTCAATCATAGAGAACAGGGTGGGACATCTGAAGCAGACACCTTTTGTTGACAGTGTAATTGGGGCTTGGTACATGAGATGCTGCTTCTTAACACTTCTCCTACATTCACTGTATGAGTGTCAGGACACCATTGTAAACCATTACAATAACTGGCAGACCTGATCACAGGAAGCCTCTGAAATACTGTATGTCACCTCTGGTTAAATCTGACACTAGAGAGAAGAAAATATATTAAGCACTTTGGTTTTCTCAAATATATAAGAAATGATAACGTTACATATTTTAAACTGTATTAGTAGTGACAAATACAAAATACATTTTAAAGACTGCTTTTATTCAAGCCGCTTTTAGTTGATATTGTAGGTTTTTAGTGCTTCCCTATTATATTATTCTTGGCAGAGTTGAAAAGTAATTTGATTGAAAGTTTAACTACACTGCAACCACTGATTGGATTAGTCAATTGACAGAAACAGCAATTTTGATCATCAGTTAATCATTTTAAGTAATTTTTTAAAGAAGAAAATGCCAAAATGTACTGGTTCCAGGTTCACACATTTTCCTTTCCTAATCTTCTAAGATATGTTGGGTTTTGGATAGAGATACACCAATGGCAATTTTCTTTGGCCAATTTCCGATTAAAACCAAAACAAATAAAACAAAACCCAAACCTGCTTATTCCATTTTTTTGCAGATTCCAATTTTTTTTCTGAGGACTTTGAGTGACAGCAAGGCTCCAGACTAACTCTCTCATCACCGTTCCAAAAAAGAATTTAAACCTCCCTAAAGTTTTTTTAAATGTTTTTTTTTGCTTTATATTTGTAGTGGTTATTTATGTGTTATTATTTGCATAAAACACATTTTTCAAATGATTGTTTATTTAAATAAAATCTGGCATACATTCTAAAATGCTTTAGAGCTAGGTCATAAATCCCTTTCTAATATATATTTTGTATTGCTGTAAATGGTAAATGGACTGTACTTGTATAGAGCTTTTCTTGTCTTCCGACACCTCAAAGCGCTTTTACGCTACATATCATCATTCACCCGTTCACACCTATTCATACACTGATGACAGGGGCTACCATGCAAGGTGCCACCTGCCCATCAGGACCCTAACTAACATTCACACCCATTCATACACATCAGGAACAGCCTGCGGGAGCAATTTGAGGTTAAGTGTCTTGCTTAAGGACACATTGACATGGAATAGCTGGGGATCGAGCGGTCAATCATGATAGCTTTGAATTTACTTATGCTCAATACACATTTTTACTGCGTAGAGCTTCTACAACGTCTTTGAACGTTAGCTTAGAAATAAGCAGTACTGTGCCATGGAGAAAACCGTGCTGTCGTCAGACGACCAGAACAGAGCTCAGAAATTCATCCTTATTGGGATGTGATGACACAATTGCTTGGCTATTCATAATTGACAAAGATGGCAACCATTGAAAGTGCTTGAAAGTTGAGTTCAGTATCACCTCTTGAGCTGAGCCCAAATTTACTTCCAGGAACTTCTCCCCACAGTGTGTGGAGGTCAATTTAGTGATAAGTTCCTGGAATGAAAAGGGAATCTATGTGATCAGTCACATACACCCCATGATCTGTTGAATGCTGCACACTTTAAGTGATATATATATATTTTAAATTACAGGGCAGGTCATGCCACTACTACCATGGTGTCCAGAGGATGAGAGACCAGCGCACACTACAGCGGGTCCACGGACTCCATGACGCGTGGGATATAGAGGACCTTGTCGCAATAGGAAAACGTCTCCGGTCATGCTCCTACTATGCTGCCCGTGAACTTATGCAGGAAGCCTCCATCATCTTCTGTCCATATAACTACCTACTTGACCCAATGATCAGAGAGAGTGTGAGTAGAGTACTGAAGAGAGGGTGAACGAATTATAGAACCATCCGAAGGGAGCAACAAGATTAGTTTAGTTCTTAACAAAAGACCATATCGTGCGTAGAGTTTGGGATTAACTATTCCCCCCCTCCTTTCTTCTTCCTCTTTTGCTTTCAATCTACATTTTCACCAGATGGAAATCGACCTGACAGGCCAGATTGTGGTGCTGGACGAAGCCCACAACATTGAGGACTGTGCAAGAGAGAGTGCCAGCTTCACTTTAGACCACCATAGTCTGCTGATGTCCAGGGATGAGCTTGACAGCATGGTCAACAACAACATCAGGCGCTCCGAACACGAGCCACTCAGGAACTTCTGTTATAGCCTGATCAAGTTAGTGATTCAGTGAATAAATTGCTCATCTGTGGTGCTCATAATTTGATGTTTACTAAAGATGTCTTGTTGCCCATTGTGTAGCTGGATCCAGGAGAGCCAAAGCCTGATGTCTGAACGGG
The DNA here is from genome assembly GCF_027596085.1 of Anoplopoma fimbria. Taxonomy (NCBI): domain Eukaryota; kingdom Metazoa; phylum Chordata; class Actinopteri; order Perciformes; family Anoplopomatidae; genus Anoplopoma; species Anoplopoma fimbria. The sequence continues at coordinate 12,781,352 of NC_072449.1, forward strand.
GATATGAGCAGGCCTGTAAAGTCTGGAATGGAAAGGATGTAGTGGGCATCTTTTACAACATGGGCATCACTGCTGACACCTTCAACAATCTGAAGGTACTCTAGATACCGATGCTTTACTTGTAGATGTTTAAGGCTTACCATGCCCTTCTACTGCTATTATTAGTCTGTCAAGTTCAAATGTTTACTCTTAGCCTTAAGCAGTGAACCAGATTTTTATTGACGTCAACTGAGTCATCAGTGTAATGGCCTCCTGTAGGTGTTAGGGCCCACTGCATGTGTAATGGCACAGCTCTATTTACAATCAGGGTTACAGACTACAGTAATGCCTGGCAAGGTTCAATAGTTCAATCAATTAGAGTATTTGTTGTTTGCTACCTGATAATGAGCAAATCTGCTCAGTTGGACCAAAACAACATATTTGAAAATTACCATCATGCTTCATAAGCAAAGTACATATCGTGACGTGGGTTAATTCTTACAGGAAAAAAAAATTCTTGCCAGCTCCATGTTTTTCTTTTAATGTTTCATTGAGAGACTTGGTGGGGTCATGTATCAAAGTCTATGAGGGCAATAGAAAGGGGCAATCATGAAACTTTCCTACACAGTGTTTAGACAATGTATTTACCTGTTGGGCTTTCAGTGGTTGTTGCTTCAGATTTTCAAACTGGATGAACGGAGTAACTTTTTTGAAAAGTCAAATTTTAAAGTATCAGTCACAATAGGCGTCTGTATAAGATTCACATGTGCAAGTAGTGAAATCAAGCTGTATTTCACAAACACCTATATCAGATGTTTCTAATACTCTATCCCCAATAGTTTGTAGATTGGTGCAGTTCACAATTGTTTGGCTCAGTCAATCCCAGGCCAAAATGTCATAGTGATACTTGAGTTTTTATCATTTAGACTGACTTTGTGAGGCTATGTGTATGACACATTTTGTGCTGAATCTGTTGGTTTATTTGAGGGCGAAGAGGGACAGTCCTGACACTTCCCGATGTCAAGGAGAAAAACCATACAAAATCTTGTTAATCAGTATGCGAAAGTGTCTATTACCATGTTTATCATGCCATTCAAGGCATTTTCACTGTGATGTGCATGTATTTAAAGTTAATGTTCTGTAATAATCACCAACACTGTCTTCCACTGTCACAGAAAAACCTGGCAGCAGTGTTGGAGAAAGAGGAGCGTGTTGGTTTGATCAATGGTAAAGAGGATATGGTTCAGGTTCCAACCATCAGCTCGGCAACCTCCACTGTCCTCAAAAACCTCTTCATGGTGCTGGGCTTCATCTACTCCTCTGAAGACAACTGCAGGTCAGAGACAAAACAAATAAAACAGCTAGACCAAAATCCTGTGTCATACCAGTGCCTCAGGCGAACTTTTGTAAAGGGTTTAGAATTGAACGTTGTAAAGGGTTAAGAATTGAACGTTGTAAAGGGTTTAGAATTGAGCGATCAATCAGTTCTCTGTGTGTCTGTAGGGCTGCTGAAGACTACCGAATAGCTCTGCAGAAGAGCTATGCTTGGACGAACCAAGTCCCATCTGATGCACCTGATGCCCAGGGCTTTTTTGTTCGGCCACACCGCAGGCAACGGCAGAGCATCCGAGTCAAGACGGAAGTCTTGACCCTTAGCTTCTGGTGCCTCAACCCTGCTCTGGTAAGATGTTAGGGATGGCACACCCTGCCATGTAGGCCAAACTGATCTATTACTGAAGTATATAAACATAAATGGATGACTGAATTTGTCTGATCTGAAGGTTACCTTCCAAGTGCTGTTAAAATATGTCACACATTTTTTATAAAAGGTTCTTTAATCTCCACCATGCCACCCTTAATATTATATGCTTTGATATGTTTTTTGAATAAATTACAGCTGAAACAATCCTTGGAGGCTCAATGTGTCTGTATCTCCTAGGCTTTCTGTGACTTCAGTAAGTCGGTGCACAGCATTGTGCTGACCTCAGGAACCCTGTCACCCATGGGCTCCTTCTCCTCTGAACTTGGGGTGAAATTCTCCATCCAGCTGGAGGCCAACCATGTTATCAACAAGTCCCAGGTCAGTGGGTTTGTTTGTGGTGCAACAGACCTTAGTTGATCTGTGATCCGTACAGAAACTTGAATAAATATTGTTTGAAGGAGACGTTTTCACAGCAATATGAAATAGATTTAAGAGTAGGAATTATGACCTGGTCTAAGCAGCTTATAATACATATTTAAAACTACTTATGCCAAGATATATTTTTTATCAATGAATTTGCTCCCTTTTTTCTGCTGATCCGATCTGTGTCTCCAAAACGTGATCCGTTGCACCCCTTACGGTTACCATGTCACTCAGCCTCCGGGAACAGTGGCTTCTTTGACAAAGTAAATGCTGTATAAAGGGAATTTCCCTTTATAGATGCTCATTTCCTGGATGTCTAATATGATAATATGACTGATTTATTACTATGAACGTAAAACCTCTCTCCCTCAGAGAGGCAAGCTTCCTTAAAACTACATGTCAGAAAGAGATGTATGATTATTTCCATCAGTCTCAATCAGGTCAATTTTAAGTTTCTTTTAAAGTTTTTTTCAAGTTTTAAGCTGAACAACACAGTTGGAAACTTTGACCCTTTCTCAACATCTATAACATTCTTTTCTAGCAGATGTTTCCGTCTAACCATTTGATTGCATAATGTTGTTACTTGGACATACAACTCAGTGTCACCACAAATGTGGCATTGCACATAACAATGTTGTTCTAAAAGCTCATAATGATACCAGGAGACATTTGTGCTTCGGCACTTAAACACATTTTTGGGCCAACATGAGAATACCCAGATATATTTATTTTATAAAGTATATTGTTGGTATGAACTTAATATGTCTAATGCCCTCTCCTCAGGTTTGGGTGGGCACTGTTGGTGAAGGACCCCAAGGCAGAAAACTCTGTGCCACCTTCCAACATACTGAAACGTATGCCTTCCAGGACGAGGTGGGTGCGCTGCTGCTCCATGTCTGCCAGGTCGTTGCCAAGGGTGTGCTATGCTTTTTGCCTTCTTACAAGGTAAATACCACTAAGACATTCTCTACTAAAACAGGAAACATTGGCTTTGAAATTACTGTTACTAAGTTCGCTATGTAATAATATGTCAAATTGTCCGTGTTGTATACTGTTGATACATCTCACCACTACAATTTCTGGCACTTTTACAATAACATTGTTTAGCTATTTGAGGTTTTTAAAAAGTTACAAATTCAAGTTTTGACTAAAATTTTCATCAGATCTTGTCTTGTCCCAGCAGTTTCAAAACATTTGTGAACTAAGGTTTATGAAATGCCACGAATATTCAGTTTACAGTTAACAATAAATACAAAATGAATTTATAGAAATTGTGTGTATAAAATGTTGTAACTATTTTTTCCCCCTCCTCTGGTACCTTGCTTGAAATGTGCCATAAAAAGTGTTTTTATCAGGTGTCACAGCCCAGACTCACTGAGCTAGACAAAAAGGGAGACCACAGAGGGTTTAAAGTATTTTAAACAAAACATTATTTGAAAGTGAGACAAAAGCAACATAATGATTGAATCTGAGTCTGTAACTTAGCGGTGGCTGCAATGTTGAATATATGCGTGTTGTTTATATCACAAAACAAAGAGGAAAACCAGACCTTACAGTCCTGCGGGCTGGATGCATTTCCTTGGTTTCTTTTGCACTGGGTACTTTCACGTATGCTGTTGGTGATTATAAGATATGACAGTAAGCCTGCCTAACACTTTGAATTATGTTTGTAAATCTATTTCTTATTTGTTCACAAGACTGTTTCACACCACCGGGGTTTCAGGTGAAAGAATAAGGCTAAAATATTGTCATATACGCCACAATTTCCCAAACAGGATGAATACTGTATCTTCTGTTTAATGAGAAAAAAAATCTAAGTAACAGAGTAACTTATCGGAATACACAAATATATTTATAGTCAGATCTACTTGTGCTCTAGACAGGGCAGTTATAAGTCGATCATTTAACTAAATTTACTCACAATTACATTGTGATGGTGGTTTGTATGCAGTTACAACATTTTTTTCCCACATTCTACCACTGGGAGGAGCTAGAGACCGTAAGTTTGAGTCATGTCCAGAGTTTTTGTTATTTGAAGGAATTTGGATTAACTTGCCTCGCAAAACAAGATACAGTTTTCAAAGCCTAAACTGGATTCCAATGGATCCCATTGCTAAGAAGCTGCTCTTGGTGGTGTCATATGTTACAATAGATAACCACTAATCAATATAGGTACTTGTCAAGGACTTGTTAAAAGCCACCATCCTCATGGAGCTGTATCCTCTTTCAGTTAATGAGGGCACTTCTTAGAGGGCACTCATAGACACTTTGTCCCCCTTTGTTTGTTATGCATTTTTGTTCATGAATAATTACTGTCCTCTGTAGCTCAGATGTCACATTAGCTTTCTCAGGGCCAAGTGGATTTTATCTATCTTTATCTATATTTTTGTCCACATTGCACATGTTACGTGTGACTTTGGTCAGTAAGCAATTTTGGTCAATAATCATACTAACTGGGAAATATAATACGCTTGAGTTAAAGTCTTTATGACAAAAAACACTCTAATTCTATTATACTGTATTTTAATGCAGTGTTTCCAAACATTTTAGGCTTTCAATCTCTCACAGAGATGGTTTGGATTTTTGGAATGGAGTTGTATGAGGTACTTGATTAGGATACATTTTACACTCGCATCCTGTTTTTGCAGTAAGTACATTTTGTCATGGAAGCTAGGCACACTGGCGTACTGTTTTGCTGTGATGAGTTTATGTCATGTTAAGAAGACCCATCACTTTCAATCTAACAGTGGACCTTCACAGTTGTTATTTTTGCCCTTGCAAATTTAGTTTTTGCATGTTTGCAAAGATCGTGTTCAACTTGTATTTCAACCTGTCACATGCAGTGATCATTGGTTTGATTTCTCTGCAGTCCTTGTTTTCTTGCTATCTAGTTGCATTCTCGAACAGCTGATGACACCGCCATCCAAACTGTTAGGGAAAGCTGAGACTCTGGGCCTTGTTGTTTTCTCATTTTACCTTCCTTTTTGTCAGCCTGTGACGCCAGCTGAGGAGGGACTATGAGCTGTGGGATGTTTTTTTTCCATTTTTTTATTATTGATAGCCATGTAGGAGTCTTCTATCTCTCTCTCTCTCTGTGCTGATGCATAAATATTTAATCTGCAGTCAGCTCTTAAAGGTGAGGAGATGAAGGGATATGAAGGGCTGGGGTATTAATTGGAGCCCGTGGAGGCCTAGTTGGTGCCGCTGAGTCCCGTCTTCCCTGTGATTTGTGTGAGTGTGTACGTGCAACAGAGAGAGGATAGGTCATCTTCAGACATCCCTGTTCAGTATGTCTAGGTGATGGCTAACAGCCCCTCATACACAGCTGCTCAGTGAATAGAGAGAGGAGTGAGGTGCAAAGGCATGTAGGATCAAGGAGATGCACCCCAAGGCTGTTTCTCTGCTTACTCTGTTAAGTTCAATTTTATTATCTTTTTATAGCAGGTATATTGACAAATTGGTAGTAAAATCACTCCAAATCTGACTTTTGCTGTCAATAATATGTCTTTTTGGGTCAACGTTGGGGGATAAACTCTATTTATGTCATTTTCCAGCTTTGGTGCATTGCAGTTAAATTAATTCAAAGGAAACTCAAGAGAATGTTGCGCATTAGCACACCGCTCAATACCTTTTTCTTTTTTAAGATTCGCACACACACAAAGTTTGTCTGTAATCAGGGTCACCTGATTGACTGCACCAGTGCTTTGGTTTTGTAGCCCTTCAGACTCAACAGCCCTCCATCTAATGCCCATTAAAAACCCCAGCGGGCCCTGCTGACTGGTCCCCGTTGCCAAAGGAAGGGACCAATGCTCCACTGGAAAAGGGGACCGATGGTTCTTTAAAAAAAGCGGGATTTTGCAGGGATGTAGTAGATTAAGATAAGGCCATAGGTGATGCCGCCTTGCTGTCTGTGTGAGGACGCACCCAGCGCTGGTGCCTGGACTCTGCCAAGCCTGTGTTAAATCAAAGTCAAACCGGACTTTTGGGTGAAGCCAGCACACACTGTCCTCACCAGCTAAGAGGTATCTGAAGCACCAGTCACACAGCTCCTGAAGCACTGGTATCTCAAAGTGAGTCTGTTTCTGTTCCTGTTTGGAAGCACTTTGGATTCAATTCAATTCAGTTTATTTTGTATAGCCCAGAATCACAAATTACAAATTTGCCTCAGAGGGCTTTACAATCTGTACACATGCGATTCATGGGTCTATTTCTCTGGTGTGGCATATCCCTCCTGATTTTTTATTTATTTTTTATAGTGGAAACTTCAGGCATCAGTCTTCAGGCATCAGTCATCTTCTTGTGCTGATACCTCCTTCAACCACAGTAGGACATTCTGGCTGTTAATAGGTTTTAAATCTAATTAAACATAGTATGGAACATTTAGAGATGATATAAGAACAAACAAAGGGCTGCAACAATTAATCTGTTACCTATTAATCATTTAATTTAACAATGAAGAATATTCATCTCAACCTCGGGGTCAAGATAATGTCTTTTGAATTGCTTGTTTTCTCTGAGCATGCTCAAATTAGAGATACTGTGATGTTCTTTTTCAAGCACAAAATCATTTATTTGATAAACAGTTTTTAGGACATATGTCAAAATCCTATGGAAAAAATAGGATTTGTTGACACTTTTTTTTAAAAACATATTTTCATATTGTTTTAAAATCTTATATATGAGATGTGAGACATTCATTTGTCTCAAAATATACACTTTATATTTAGCTCTGATTAATGCTAAGAAGAAAAGGAAGCTATATCAGTGAGTGTCTGCTTTGTTTGTGCAGCTTTCTGTTGTCACCCCCAGTGTGGCTGGAATGTGTGGAGCAGGCGACAAGGGAAGAGTGGCAGGCCAGAGGTGGCAGGTGGCTTCTTGCCACCGGTCTTGGCGTGATGGTTACTGTGATATTTTGGGGCTGAATAATTTACGACGCAACAACACGTCTCCCCTCGCCACTACGAAATGTGGCTCCTGGCTGCATGTTTCATTAATGCTGTCGCCTCCAAGCCTGTTTCATAATTCAGTAGGCACTAGAGAAGCTGCGATGTGTTGCCACACAGCTCACTCTACTCACTCTAGAGAGAGGCTGGATGCAAAGGAGGTGAAAGATGGGGAGATAGTAAGGGGGAGGAGAGAAGGGAAGTATAAAAGTGCCAGAAAGACTACAGTTCACTGCTTCTATCTAGTTGTTTCTTCACATTGTCCCATTGGCAGAAAGATCTGGCTCACTTTACTGTGTGACAGCTTAGCATAGCAACTACCATGCCTGAAAAAGGCAATACAAAATTCCCACTTTGTTGTGCCCTCTTATGTGCTAAATACCGCTCATACCCATTTATGTTGCCTCGGCATCGTAACTGTGCTCACTTTTAATTGACAATTTCCCTGTCTTTTGAAGACAAGTAGAACAATAGCTTATGTTTCTGAGATGCTCTGATATCCTATAAAGCTTTAGTGTAATCTCTGCAAATAAAGCTAATTCTGCTTCAGTAAAAAAACAAAAACTCAAACCTGGGATAAATGTATTTAACGGATACTTTCTGATTATACATTCTCTTGCTTTTATTTAAAAAAACATGTCAATTTCTAAAATCCAGTGGAATATAATTTATAGTGCTTAACCTATCCGGCATATACGTAAATTGCGGTACTTGTTTGTTGTGGTGGTTCTCAGAATGTTGAATTGGAAGGCCTTGAATTACTGGTACCATCTTTTTTCAGATTATTCTTGAAGAATACATAGAGGTGTGTAGTTAAGCATGTTGATTGACATTTTATAGCTAAGCCCAGTGTGCCAACTAAACACCAGGTCTCTGTCAGATGTTGTCCCTGAATTATCCATGAAGTTGCCCATGTCTGTAATATTGGAGAGTGTAATTTTTGTGTCGAGTGCCTAACACTCACATGGCTGAAAGCCTTTGCTGAAGGTGCTGAAGATCTGTTTGACTGCACAGCAAGATTCTCTGCCTCACACCTACATCCATGCAGTTGGATTTATCGGACCAATCTTGTGATGAACATGGCTGACTGAGGCAATAACACCTTGGTTTAACTTGAACATAGTCTAATGTAAATGGATGAATGGATCAAGTTTAGGTAAACATTTCTAAGGACATTACCTGTATGAATTTTGATATGAGAATTAGATTTCACAAAACTAGTAATGGCTATTAAGTTGAAAAATGTGATAATAACTGATGTCCTAAATAGTTGTAGGCCTTTTGAGAAAAATGTCATGGTCTTACCATCCTAAAATAAATGTAGTGATTCATTATCCTGTGAATGCCAACAACACATGGTCAAAGTAAAGAGGTGATATCATGCTAGTGACCATCACCAAAATAACACATTGTAATTTAACATTGTTAAACAGAATGGCATCTCTGATTTACCAATTCTATTATATGTTGTCTTAGTGGGCTACAAGTACCAATGTTTCCAGCAATGTACGAGTAGCTTTGCCAAAAGAAGCAAAGATGCATCAAAACTTTACTGTGGAGGAGTTGGAAGCAGTTGCCTGGTGGGGTTAATAAATACTTTTTTGTCCCTTACGTGAATCTCCAACTTAATGTGGAGGAGTTTTATGGGAAAGGTGCTGTAGTTAGTTTTGAACTACATACATAAAGCCAAGTTGAGGTTGCCTTTTTCATCACCCATTACGATATAGACACCTTGTTGTCGGCCGATGCAGAGTACTGATCCAACACCAGTGTTTAATAAATAAGCTGTATGCCTCACTGATAGTTGATGGTAGAGATTGACATTTACTTCAGACTGCCCTCTCCAAAGGGATGAGCTATTAGTCATCATAAACTTCTTAAAAATGATAATAATAATATATATATATATATATATATATATATATATATATATATATATATATATATATATATATATACAGTGGGTACGGAAAGTATTCAGACCCCTTTAGATTTTTCACTCTTTGTTTCATTGCAGCCATTTGCTAAAATCGAAAAAGTTCATTTTTTTTTTCGCATTAATGTACACTCAGCAACCCATCTTGACAGAAAAAAACAGAAATGTAGAATTTTTTGCAAATTTATTAAAAAAGAAAAACTGAAATATCACATGGTCATAAGTATTCAGACCCTTTGCCGTGACACTCATATTTAACTCACATGCTGTCCATTTCTTCTGATCCTCCTTGAGATGGTTCTACTCCTTCATTGGAGTCCAGCTGTGTTTAATTAAACTGATTGGACTTGATTAGGAAAGGCACACACACCTGTCTATATAAGACCTTACAGCTCACAGTGCATGTCAGAACAAATGAGAATCATGAGGTCAAAGGAACTGCCCAAGGAGCTCAGAGACAGAATTGTGGCAAGGCACAGATCTGGCCAAGGTTACAAAAGAATTTCTGCAGCACTCAAGGTTCCTAAGAGCACAGTGGCCTCCATAATCCTTAAATGGAAGAAGTATGGGATGACCAGAACTCTTCCTAGACCTGGCTGTCCAGCCAAACTGAGCAATCGTGGGAGAAGAGCCTTGGTGAGAGAGGTAAAGAAGAACCCAAAGATCACTGTGGCTGAGCTCCAGAGATGCAGTAGGGAGATGGGAGAAAGTTCCACAAAGTCAACTATCACTGCAGCCCTCCACCAGTCGGGGCTTTATGGCAGAGTGGCCCGACGGAAGCCTCTCCTCAGTGCAAGACATATGAAAGCCTGCATAGAGTTTGCCAAAAAACACATGGAGGACTCCCAAACTATGAGAAATAAGATTCTCTGGTCTGATGAGACCAAGATTGAACTTTTTGGCATTAATTCTAAGCAGTATGTGTGGAGAAAACCAGGCACTGCCCAATACAATCCCAACAGTGAAACATGGTGGTGGCAGCATCATGCTATGGGGGTGTTTTTCAGCTGCAGGGACAGGACGACTGGTTGCAATTGAAGGAAAGATGAATGCGGCCAAGTACAGAGATATCCTGGAAGAAAACCTCCTCCAGAGTGCTCAGGACCTCAGACTGGGCCGAAGGTTCACCTTCCAACAAGACAATGACCCGAAGCACACAGCTAAAATAACAAAGGAGTGGCTTCGGAACAAGTCTGTGACCATTCTTGACTGGCCCAGCCAGAGCCCTGACCTAAACCCAATTGAGCATCTCTGGAGAGACCTGAAAATGGCTGTCCACCAACGTTCACCATCCAACCTGACAGAACTGGAGAGGATCTGCAAGGAAGAATGGCAGAGGATCCCCAAATCCAGGTGTGAGAAACTTGTTGCATCATTCCCAAGAAGACTCATGGCTGTACTAGCTCAAAAGGGTGCTTCTACTCAATACTGAGCAAAGGGTCTGAATACTTATGACCATGTGATATTTCAGTTTTTCTTTTTTAATAAATTTGCAAAAATTTCTACATTTCTGTTTTTTTCTGTCAAGATGGGTTGCTGAGTGTACATTAATGCGAAAAAAAAAATGAACTTTTTCGATTTTAGCAAATGGCTGCAATGAAACAAAGGGTGAAAAATTTAAAGGGGTCTGAATACTTTCCGTACCCACTGTATATATATATATATATATATATATAATAATATTCACAATTATTGTTTGGTCTTTAATAAGCCCACATATTTTAGAGATTTTTGTCCATGGCTGCATTTATAGTACTGGTCCAGTCCTGGATGGCATTACCCTAATTAAAAGAAGTAATAGCCTTTTCTGTTATTGATAGAAACAAAGTTAAACTAAATAAACACTAATGCAAGCATGATCGTTGTTGCCCTGTTAAAAACAAGTTCTGATTATGTTCACTGCATGTCTTGACCCTGTTGCATATTTTTGTTATCAGTAAGAGCATTTGTTCTCGGTACTCTTTGCCTGGTGGGATCAGCTCCTTTCCAAGTGCAGCCTGGCAGATAATGGCTGTTTTGTTTAGTAGTAGATCTGCCTAAAGTACATAACATGCATTATTCATCACCCACTCAAGATTGCACTGGAAAGCTATTGGAGGACAAACAGTTTACTGAGTTGAAGACGCACGTAAGGGGGGGGGGGGGGTCCCCTGTTGATGTTACACTGCATATTTAGTGAATGTGCAATGTTTTATTGATGCAAGCGTCCTGGCCGCACTTGCTTTAGGAGACAGCGAAATGATGAAATCTTCCCCATGCTTCATTTCACCACTATGAGGCAAATAAACTGGCATGCAAGGAATTATCAACACTATCCTACTGTCTTTTTCAATGTCTGCCTTTGTTGTTGTAGTACATTTTACTTTAGCTCTGTATGTTGTTTTTGAGGAACACTTCAGTTGGCTGTTCACGCAGGTAAATAGAATAGATGCACTTTTTGGGACAAGATGTTAGGGTCACCTTCCTGATCTGGTGACCCCATCTGCATCTGGCCCAGGTTTTACCACTGTTTACCTGTTGGGAAGTTTTCTGCTGACTACAAGAAGAACTTCTGCTTGACCCTTATAACACATTTCCAAGCCAGTGGAGTTGCTCTTTGATTGTGAAGCCATGCTTATTCAAGGATTTAAGCTGCACAGTACAGATGAGTGAGGCCATGCTAGGATATGGGCTGTTAGATCAATGTGCCTCTCCTAAGAGCACTAACAATAGTTGTATCCCTTTTGTAATACTTGTATTACAAAAGGGATCTAAACACATCAGCTTTACAGCAAGTACAATAAAAAATAAATTCAAGCTGTTCGAGGATACAGCAGCAGACATTGGTAGCCAAATGATCCCAGGTCTATGTTTCAAGCTTAATGTTTCACAATTTGTTACAAGCGTCTGACCAAACAGATATCCTACTATTTTGATCAATCCAGTTTTTTACAGAGGCCATGCCAAAGTTTATTTACCGACTCGTAAATACAGTACCTACAGATGTAACTCCCTCCATAATGAGTTAGACGATGTATAACGGGCCCCGCTGGGACTTTGTCTGGGGATCCTCCGCAATGACGTAGTGAACACACAGCTGACTTGCAACACCGCTCAGCAGCACCATTTCTGGAACAGCAGTTACAATGGTTCCACAAGATGGAGCAGTGATTAACAACAGTTAAAACAACTGTTATTATAATATTTGCGCTTCTACTGTGTTTTTTTGCCGCTTGTGGTAAGCAAGCAGAAGAGCAGTGTTGGATTCAATTAAATTTATTTTATATAGCCCAAAATCATAAAATTACAAATTTGCCTCAGAGGGCTTTACAATAAATACAGTATATATCACTATAGTTTTACTAAAGTAGTAAAAGTATTAGATAATAATAAAAATGGCCCCTTTCAGCATGATGTAAATTATTTATTTAGTTATTGATGCTGAGTTTATATGCTGATCAAGTCAATGTTTGAGCTCGTAAAGGTGGAACTCATTTAATCTACTTTATACAGTATACTGTTTGCTTGCTTTGCCTTTAATGATCTATTATTTTGGTACAAAATATGAATAAACTAGTAACTTAGAGCTAAAGCTGTAAAAAAATGTTTTATGTAACGTAATATATAGTGCAGTAAAAATTACAATATTTGACTACTTGAAGTGGAACTAAAAAGTAAAATAAAATGGAAGTACGACCAAGTACCAGAACCTCAATAATTAAATGTACTTGGATACATCCCACCATTGAAAATCTGAGGCTTTGTTATTAAAAATACGTTAATAACAACAATTGACAACTGAGGTCAGAAAAACGTATGGTGCAGACCATGGCCTAAACAAAGAAACAAAATTCTTTCAGCTGGGAACTCCCAGCGGCTGGAAGTTGGCTGGAAACTGGCTTGGAACTGGCAGGCAACTCTGTGGGGACATTTTAGGTGGCTGCATCTGTATTTAGGGATCACAAAAGTTATGTAAAGATGTTCTATTGGATACATGTAAACATTGACATAGATGAAAAGCCATGGGATCACCAATAATTGTAGAATTGGTCCTCAGGGGAATGGCAATCCATCCAATAGTTTTTGGTACACAGTCTAGACCAGGGGTCTCAAACTCGCGGGCCAATTGCGGCCCGCTAGACGATATTTTGTGGCCCCCACCTTAATATGAAAGTTTAATGTTAGTGCGGCCCGCAAGTTTTATATGAATGGCACTTTACAGTGTTGTGTGCGGAGCTGAACGAACCTACCAATCACGGTGGGGTATATGGCTTCGACCGGGCTTGATGCAAGCAGAGAAACATTCTCAATGAGTGACAGTTACAGCAGCGTTGCCATGGAGAGTGACAGCAGCGTTGCCATGGAGAGTTCTCCTCCGTGCCTGGCTGGCTGCCTCGTTTCTATGAGGCAAACGCGGACATTCGTCCCAGCGCTGCGTTCACAACACCTCCAAAAAAAAGTTTTTTAAGTTGCTGCCCAGCGGGACATTATACGTATATATGTCTCTCTCTGACAAAATAAATCAAAGTGATGCGTACGCGGCGAGATAAAAGAAAAGTAAGAAAATAATGTAGCCTAATGTGGTCTGCAGTCACATACCGACACCTGTCCGTCGGCAGTAACAGTCCCCGATAAAGCAGAAGAGCTGCTGAGTTTGTGTCCACAGCCAAGGATATATTTCAGGAGCTGTGCGAACACACTGGTGGGCATTACCACGGATGGAGCCCCGTCTATGACCGACTGGTAGCGCTGGTTCAAAGAAAGTTAGAGGAAAATGCAGATCCAGCAGTCGTTCTGCACTGCATCGTACACCAACAGGCACTGTGCAGCATGTCACGTCTGTTGTCCTGAGATGTATCAGTTACATCAGGTCCAGGAGTTTACAGCACCGCCAGTTCAGGGCCTTTTTACAACATATGGTGATGTACTTTACTTTAGTAGAAGTACATCATTTAGTAGTGTCCTGAAGAGCTTTTTTGACTTAAGAGCAGAAGTGAAGAAATTCATGGAAGGTGACAGAATGGATGTTCCTGAACCTGATGATCCAGGGTGGGTTATGGACCTTGCATTCCTAGTGGACTTAACACAGGAGCTGAACATCCTTAACCTGAAGCTCCAGGGCCCTGGTCAGCTTATCACTGCAGCTTATGAAAATGTGAAAGCCTTCTCCGCTAAACTGAAATTGTGGAAAACTCAGCTTTCTGTAAAATATCTCAGCCATTTCACAACATGCAGGTCTCTTGTGGAGGAGGGCACAGCCTTCAGTGGTGGTGAATATGCCTGTGCTAGTGAAAACCTTCTGCAGGAGTTTGATCAGCGTTTTGCTGACTTCAAGGCACGCTGTGACACTTTCCAGCTGTTTGCTGACCCCTTCTCAGCTGATGTGGAGAGTGTCCCAAGTATGTTGCAAATGGAACTTATTGACTTGCAGTGCAACAGTGATCTAAAAGCTAAATTCAGAGAGGCACAGGGAAAAGCAGACATGACTGGACAATTCATGAGAGAATTACTTCCATCCTTCCCTGAGCTGTCAAAAATGTTCAGTCGGGTAATGTGCCTTTTTGGAAGCACGTATCTGTGTGAAAAACTTTTCTTGACTATGAACTTTAATAAATGCAAGTACTTAGTGATGCCCATGTTGAAGCTGTACTCAGAGTTTCTACTGTAACCTTGATCAGGGCAAATGTTGCTCAGCTGTGTGAGCAGAAGCGCTGCCAGGTCTCTGGCAAGAAATAGAATAAAGCACAAATGTATTCAGGGATTGTATGTGTTGGTTCAGTGCAATGTTTCAATAAGTTATTAAAAACATGGAAATAAAAAAGTAAATTTTCAAAAATATTGCGCTTTCTTGTAGTGCTTGAACGTTGAAGTGGCCCTCCTATGAGACGACAATACCAGCAGTGGCCCCAAGCCAAATTGAGTTTGAGACCCCTGGTCTAGACCAAAGTGATAGACAGTTGACATCGGCATCCAGGTTTATACTGGTTAGTGTTAAGCAAAATGAAGGTATGCAGTGATCATTTACCATATTTGCAAGCTCACTTACTATATTATACACAGATGTACTTGAAGATGGTGTTGTTCGCTCTAAACCACGAGGCAACTTTTTGACTATAGCATCATCTATGACAGTCTAGAAAATAGATGCTGCTCTTAGTCATTTTGTGTATTCAGTTTTATGATTTGATTCAATGTGATCAATTTCCACTCTTTCAACGAAACCTGAGTAAGCCTCTGTATTTACATTATACCTCCTGTGACTTGATCAGATGCTGGACAAGTTGCGAGACAGATGGAACAACACCGGTCTCTGGAAGAAGCTAGAACTACAGAAAGCCGTGATCGCAGAGCCCCGCGGTGGTGGCAAGGGGGATTTTGACGAACTGCTTCAGAGGTACTACGATGCCATCAAGTACTGTGAGGAAGAAAGAGGTGAGACTTTTTACTGTCACAATGACCTTTGGACCAGCTGATGGTTTTGATCTATCAGTCTGTATAGCGGATGTCTATAGATTTTTGTGGAATTACATTAATTTGATCTCGTCTAGTAATTCATTGATTTATAACAAGAGCAGGTGGTGCTACTTCATATGAACTTAAGTTGTCATTTGTACAGTGGCTGACATCATAAGTTACAATGGAACAGTTCAGATTTCTTCTTAGATTTCTTGTCATTTACAGTGTGTGACATCTACAGTATGTGATGTATTTGTTATAGATGGTGCCCTGCTGATCGCTGTCTGTAGGGGTAAAGTGAGTGAAGGACTAGACTTCACTGATGACAATGCCAGGGCAGTGATCACCATTGGAATTCCCTTCCCAAACATCAAAGACCTCCAAGTAGGTAGACCTTTTTTAGGTTTAGAGTCCGGTGCTCACCCTCTTTAGACTTTCGTTTTGGCTTTTCAATTTCTGTATGTGCAAACGTCCCTGCAGTCTAATGCCCTTTTATGGAGATTGGCAGGGCTTTTACTTATGCTAATTAGGATCAACTGGCACACACCTTCAAGGACAATGGGTTTCATCATTATCAGAACCCATGAAAAACAATTATTTTGGACGAATTTAAGAAAATAATTGATATTTGTGAATAAGGCCCATTGAAATTGGTATGGAAAACGGATAGCTATCTTTCCAAAAGATAAGATGAGTCCTAGCACATTGAACTTAACTTAAAATAAAACAAGTCAAATCTTCTGAAAGAAAATGTATAAAAAAATGCCTCTTTTAAAACTGCAAACAGAGCTTTGAGAAGTCCAGTCTTATCTTTATTTATTTTTTGATGTTTTCTACTTGACTTCCTAGTCCGAGAAATGGGCCTGTGACTTACTTCTAATAATTTGAATCTTGGCACATACATATATGCTAATTGGTGAGCCTCTAACTTGGTTTTAGTAATGTTCCTAGCAGAGAAGGCTGTCTCACAACTCTGTCAGTAAACAGTCTCAGTCCAGTCTGTAGCAAGAAATGAGTCAGTCAGTTGCTTCATGCTCCATGCTGTCATCGCTTTCACATTTCTCTTACGCTGTTGTTGTCCGTAGCAAACTATCTACACGTGATAAACAATCAATTTGAGTGGCTCAATCGAGTGAAGCTATTGCCATATTAACTTAAACAGCCGCAACGGCTGGAACAAATCTACTGTAGACTTGTGTATTGACCAATTATGTTTGGTATCTTAACCAATGGAAATCACCCGATGATCTAAAGTCTCGCCATTTCTTCCACCGTTTATGTTGTCCATGAAACCTTTCATCTTTAAAAAAAATACCTGTACAAATGCATCACCAAATAGAACTGAGGTTGAAAAAGAAATCATAGTATATCAAGATTGAAGCTGCTGCCTTTTAGAAATGTTAAAAATGGTTCCATTATAACATTACCGTCTCTCTGTGTCTGGAAGATATACACCTCTTCTTTAATTTTGGGCCAAGATCCAACATATTGAATACCATGTACACAAAAATATATCTTACAGACATACAAATGCACATGCACACACAAGCACACAACAAATAAGAGCGTCTTTCGTGATCCGTAAAAAAAAATCCCAAAGCGATGTTGTGTTTGCCCCGTCCTTAGTGTTTAAAGTTGACCTTTAAGTTGGATTCTCCCCCCCGCCGCCTACCTCTCCTCCACATCCCCTGTCAGAGCACGACGAAGCTTTCACTAACTTGTTCTGTCAGTGTGGCAAGATGTTTGGGTGATTGAAGCTTCCCAGACCCTTTCACATTAGCCAAAGCTGTCAGTTTCACCACTGTCAGCTCTCAGGCCATCGCTTCTTCTTTTTGATCAGATTGATTTTTTTGATTAGCGATATTGTTTTTGCACTGGTGTTCAGGTTCATGGTCGAAAGGATCCCTCAAAGGTCATTTTAGAGTTTTTACCTTCGATGGTTTGACCATAAGAGACGCCAGTGGTTTTTGTTATTTTATTAAGCCATGGTAGCACTAGATGAAAGTTTATTCTTTTTTTTTTACAGGTAAAGGGATTTACACTACCATGTAAGGCTTGAGTTCCTTACTAATACCAGGTATCTCATAAAACATTTCAACTCCAAATCTAAAATGTATATACACTTGGATATTTTTTTTATTGGGTTTCACCCCCCCACAACTAAATGGTGATTCTAACGAAGGTGACGACAGGAGGTTGAAATAAGATTTGGGGGGTTTATAGGGTTAACGGCACCAGGGCTGTGGTTGTAAACCCTGAAGTCAGTACATAAGAGAACCGCGCTGACAGCCAGCTTTTTTGTTGTGGTACTGCAAGGCAGCAGCCTCTGCAAGCCAATGCACAAGTGTTTTAAACGTGATTCTTTCTAGTGGCCATCGGGGGCGACTCCTCTGTTTGTATAGAAGTCTATGAGAAAAGGACTCTACTTCTCTCTTGATTTATTCCCTCAGTAAACATTGTAAACATGAGTTTATGTTCTCAATCTCTAGTTTCAAGTCTTCTTCAATACAGCATGATGTTCATTTAGTAAATTATGGTACATTTAGAGTCAACCAGACCATAAAGCAGGGTATGCTTTAGGTCGGGCTTACTGTGATTGACAGGTCGCTGCCGCTACCATAGCGTATAGGTCATCTCTACATCAGTCCAAATATGGTAATTCCTGTTAGCTAGTTTTTGAAAGTACATCTTAGTCTCATCTTCTTTCGTTAACAATATTGCATGTTGACATATTCACAGTTAATGACATCTGGCAAAAAGGGTGTTGACGAACAAGGTCATAGTTTAGACATAGTTTTCATTGTGGTTATTAATACTCCCATGAACTAGGGATTTTTTGTTTCTTTAGGTTGTTTTGATATTGGCATTGGCACACAGGAATCGTACCCTTTTTAATGAGACATTTCCAATAATAACAACTCATGTGCTCAAGAAGACTGAGACTGTCAGGCATTGATGCAGCAGTTTA